>NC_081415.1:566133336-566290068 GCF_030272615.1 Cryptomeria japonica | reverse complement strand
TATGGTTATTTATTTATTTTTGAACTTTTATTTACATATATATGTAATATGATTCTATTTAGGTCAATCGATCTCAACCATGGGAAAGAACAAGTGAGGAACGATGGAACAACGAGAGGCTCAAAAGGAAAGACAAAGGCAGCGTATGAAGAAATTGCGTGACATAAGAACAATGGGATAAGAAGGTATGCCAACCTCAACATCTCAATTCGATTTACCAAACGAATATAATGCACCTAATGCAATTGAAGAAGAAACATTTGATAATTTATCGTTTGAACCTAATGCAATTGAAGAAGAAACATTTGATAATTTACTGTTTGAACCTAATGCAATTGAAGAAGATACCGCATTGAATAATCAATTAAATGATGAACATATTACACCTTCTCTACTTGATGAATTGAATGTACATAATGCACCGATGTTAACACCTCCTAGAATCATTCGTAGGAAACCAAAGTATCTAATTGACATTGATGAGAATATATTGAAGTCAATGCCCAATAAAATGAATGAACGAACTTGTAGGAGAATGGTTAAAAGAATATGGCAAAACTATTTTAAAAACTTAAATCAAACTGCAAGATGTCAATTAATTGTTCAAATGATTAAAAAATTGAATTTAAGAGAGACAATGAAAATTCTAGGCCTAAGATCATCTGAAAGTAACATTGAAAGAACTATCGTCATAAATCTATTTGATGCATATCAATCTATTGGTTCAAAATCACGTAGTAAATATTCTAATGCTACTCGACGTGTCATTATATCAACCATAATGAGCAAGAAAATAAAAAAAGATTGTTTGATAAGCAAAACAAGTAAGTCATTGAACATTAGTAGAACAACATTAAGTAAAGCATTAAAGAGGTGAGAACAAATAGAGGAACCTAACAATAATTCTCTTTGGGCATTCTCGGGTAGACTACCATGCAAAGACAAGGTTGTTGTAGATTCTACGGTTCAGAGTAGAATGATTTTGAGAATTTTGTATAAATCATCGACGAATTGTTCTATATTCATTTTTTGTATATATAAATGCCCATGAGCTGATTTTTACATGTTTAGGGGCATAATTTTGTATATTTAAGTGGCAATGAGCTGATTTGTACATATGTACATGCCAAATTTCTTATATTAAAATGGCGATGAGCTAAATCGCACATATTGTAATGCCAAATTTTGTATAAAAGCCCATGAGATGATTTGTATATTAAAATGGCGATGAGCTGAATCGCATATATTGTAATGCCAAATTTTGTATAAAAGCCCATGAGATTATTTGTAAGACAATTTTTTGTATAATCAAATAGCCAAGAGCTAATTTGACAATATTTAGAGGCAAATTTTTGAATAATATGTGACAATGTTTTGTGACTATTTTGTGTGTCAATGTTTTGTGACTATGTTTTGAGTATATGTGATGTGTCCCTGGTCAATCATGAGCATTCTTGCTTCTTGTATAATCATGGATAATTATTTGAGTCATTATCTGGTCATAGGGGTGATAGATTGAGACTAGATACAATTTGAGCAAAAATTGTCATTGTTGTCAAAAAAGTTGTCAAGCAACTTCTACATTGTGTCGGTAGGGTATGACTCTCGATGTTTTGGTGCTTTGGGATGCATGACAAGGGCATGCCTAGCGTAAACATGCCCACCTAGACTCGCTCGTGATGTTGGTTTGTGCACACGAGGAATAGAATCAATTCTAGCCAATCTTGCAACTTTTCTTTGCAAGCAACTGACGGTTTTTTGAGCAGGTGAAAAAATGCTACTAATTGAAAATGGCTCTGATTCATCAAAAACTGAGATAGGCCATTGTAGAGGACCCTCACTCAACCCCACGAGATCAAACAGATTGACCGTATGTGTCGTGGATTGGAAGAAACAGTCCATCAAATTTTGACAATTTTTTTGACTCAGGGCACTTGAGAGATCTCACTGGTAGGGTATGACTCTCGACGTTCTGGTGCTTTGGGATGCACAATAGAAGCATGCCTAGTGTAAACATGCCCACTCAAACATGCTCACGATGTCAGTTTGTGCACATGAGGAACAAAATTTGACCATTGCGAGCGTGAGGGTGCTCTCGCACCATACACATTGTTGTTTAAATTCATATTGTCGATTTTTGTTGTTTATATTCATATTGTTAATTACATATGCAAATATTCATTTAAATTTATAAAAGGGCAGCCACCAAATACAAGGAATACACAATAATGAACTGAATACAAGGAGTTTTGTAGGGTTAATTCAACATTTTAGAAATTTTATCAAATCATATTCCACAATTGCAATGCTTTATATCATATATTTTTGTTGTTTATATTCATATGCAAATATTCATTTAAATTTATAAAAGGACAACCACAAAATACAACAAATACAAAATAATGAACTCATTACACATTTATTGGATCGAATATTGATATTTATATATATAAAAAAAAGGCATGTCTGCCAAGTCAATACAAGTATTACAAAAATGTGGCATATGCCATGTCCAAATCGATATACAATAAAAATGTAGAATATATCTACATGTATTGGTCGTTCTATGACCAAAACTAACACTATATGATCCTAAACTTCTGGTGGATCATCAAAATCAAGCCTCTTCGGTGCAGTACGTGGCTCTATAGATGGTTGCAAAACCACAATTCAAAAGCCAAGTTAGAATTCTTTTGTAGAAAATAGTTCACAATTAACATCATAACTATGCATTTAAATTTAATTCCTTTGCAATTGAAATGTAGATTACCTCATCGGCTGATCCAAGAGCTAATGTCTTTGCTCTCCTCTCCTTGTCACTCTTAGGAGTTTTCTTGAAGACATACTTAAATGGATCCACGTTATGGTCGTACCGCGAACAAGTCTATTGTAGATTAAATGTACAATTAATACAATGTACTGACATAAATATATCAAAACACTTAAAAGCTATAAAATAGAGAACAATGACATACCTGTGCCTTAGATGCTTCTCCAATGGACTGAGGATGTCTCACCATCGATGTAGAAATGGTCGCTATTACCTATACAAAAAATGTACAAAGATTAAATACAATTAATATAATGATAAGTATTGAAGGTTGAAAACAATTAATTTTACATATCAAACAAAAGTGTACCAGATCCTGATATGCTTCTCTAGTGCAAGGAGGAGGGTTCGCCATTGATGAAATAGATATGGATATTTCCTGTATGAAAAAAATATAAGATTATAATATATCACAACTTCACATGTACGCGTGCATATAATCATGAAATCAGGAAAATAAAGTAGAGATACATACCTCTGCCCTCTCTTGATTCATGGGAGAATTAGGTGCATTTAACATATCCACAAAGCTCAGTGGCCACTGTACATGTAAAATAGACAAAAAACACTAATCAATCTATAAACCCCAACTAATACTTGATTTCAACATTTTCAAACAATTGTACAACTAAAAATGTGTTCAATTACCTTCTTCACACATTTTGGCATCTTCGGGATATTCTTTTTCTTCAGATGAGCCCTAGACATAGAGGGGGTGCCCTAAAAATAGAAAATTAACATGAAATATTAGTACAAATAATAAATTAAACATAATTTTAAAAATCTAAAATGAAATGACTTGCATATTCCATCAAAACAATACATAAAAAGAGTTGTACAAAATATGATACCTATAGCCTTGTAGGCCAAAATCGATCGCTGATAGCGTGATGTCATCAATCTGGGACATTTCATCCCCTGTCAACACCTACAAACCAGAAATTGGACCAAGCATTAAAGATAGTTAGTATATCTTGTATTTTTTTTAATTCAAAGTGTACTATTCTATTTTAACATGTCACAAAATTTATACCTTAGGCGTCGAAGTTGCAGCTATGGGAACTAGGGGAGGTGTATGGGATACCGCTGCTGCATCTTGAAATGCATATTATTTGTGTCAATTTAAATCGATGTATAAATGAAAATTCATTTATGTAATTACAAAATTAAAGTGACTGATAAATAAAATGTTATGAATTCAAATCAACACACCTGTGTCTATGGCTCATGGGCAAACACCATGTCCATCAACTCATCTGTCAGCGCGACATCCTCAACCATGTGAGCTTGACATCTACAACTGCAAATCATGCATAGATGATATGAGTATCCATCTGCACCGAATGCATCATCTATCCCTGAGCAACTGACACACATATGCTCGATGGGCTCTCTGTCACCCTCTAACGGCTCATCATCCAATACAATAGGGTGTGCTAATGATGTCCCATGCTAGATGATGGCACCAGTCAATGTTGTGGCTGCCTGAAGAGTCTATAGCTCCATCGACTCTTTCAGCTCTAATGGGACAGCCTGATGCACCTTGAGTTTGGGTGCTAGGGGGCGGTGACTCTCCGCAACTAATCACCTACGGGCTCCAGGTCTATCTTAGGCAGAGCCACCACCTCTACCATGAAACTCTCTCATGTCAAAATAATTTGGGTGCATATTGAGCAAAAACTCACAATATATTTTTCTCAAAAAATATAATGGCACCTCATAATTATTACAAGGTGGATCGTCTAAAACCATCCACCACCTCTACCAAAAAAGATTCTTCATCTGCACATTGGTACACCAATGTATGGGAAACCTCTTTGAATTAGGAGGTAATGACTGACCAGTTTTTTGGTCAATAAAAAGGGCACATATTTGTTGTTTAGAAATATTTTAGTTTTTAACTCCATCGTATGATAGCCCATTGGCATAGAATTGACGACACCTATCCCTAAAGCTTCCCCATTTGGTAATTTCTATGGAAACGGCTGTGGCACCACTAGCTAATGTTTATAGGCTAGTGGCAAGGGATTGATGATGGTGAAGCTCAGAAGTTTTCAATTTTACAATCAGTCTATTGATTTTGGATGTATTTTTCCCTAACTGATTAATTAATTCTTCCTATGTTTCGGCTATGTGGTCAAAAGGAGGAATTGGGGGTTGTTCTTGTGTGTTTTAAGGAAGTGCATTTGGTTGTTCTTGTGGGTTTTCAAGAGGTTCATTTGGTTGTTCTTGTTCTGGATTAGAAGAATCTAGTTTTTGAAACAAAAAATGAAAAAACCTAATCAAAATTAATGAAATTAAATTCAAAATGTAAAACAAATTGCATAAACCAGAAAGAAAGAGAAAAATAAACAAAAACTAACCTTGATCCATAGCCTAGAGGACAAATTTAGCACCCTATTCATGGTTTAGTTTAGAAAATGGGAAAAATACAAACTAAAAAATGTGCTTTTCAGGTAAATGAGGACCCAGTTTTTTTTAAAAACGTTTTTTATCAGGCACCGCGTACGCAGTTTTACTAACATTATTAGTGCGTATGTGCTCATTTTCCTATAAGTAGTGCGTACGCGCTAATTTTCCTAGGCGTAGTGCATACACACTCAGTTTCCTAAACTCAGCACGTATGTGCTACCTTTTCTAGGCTCGGGAAGAACAAACCTAAGCGCATACGTGGGAATTTGAAATTTTAAAACTGCGTACGCACTGCCTGTTTTTCCAAGTTTTTTTTGGGTGGTGTCCACTTTTCTAACCACCATCTTTGTGCACACGCCCATATGTGAATTTTTTTGAATGCTCATAAGCTCAATGAAGTAGTAATGAAGATATTTTTATATTTCTTTTAACAGTGAACTACAATCAACATATCAGTTGATGTGGTTGACTTCAGTTCAATCTTATTGATGTATCTCTTTTATGTGTAATGTATCTTGCCCTGAAGAAATGATCTTCAATGTCTGCAAGTCTTTTGTTACATTCCCTAATGTTGTGCACCTCATTCTTGGAAGTCCACATCAATAGCAATGAACTCCTTAGCCTTGAGTCTAAACATTTTAACCTATTCTTCATATAGTTGAATAGTTCTCACCATGTTTTTTCCCTCATTGGGTTTTCGATGTAAAATATTGGTGTTCATGTGTGAATGCTTTTATGTTTTTTAATTCTTCATTCTTGCAAATGTTATAAATGAAATGAATAATAATTGAATGGTTAATTTGGTTATGTTTTAATATATATTGATTCACCCACCCCGTCCTCTCACAATCCCTAATTGTTTAACATTAATTTCTCACATCTAGTTTCAATATCAATAATAACATCATCTTCTATCTCAAATCTTCCTCATTTCTAATTTCTTTAGTTTACAGTAAAAATTATAAGTATTGGTCAATCATAATGAATAATTTGTTTAGCTCTCAAGATATATGGAAGCTTGTGGACAATGAGTTTCTTAAACATGTGAATACAACAAAATATAATGCAATATCTCAAGTAGAGAAGAATGTGTTCAAATATAACGAAAAGAGAGATTCTAAATTTATTTTCTATGTATTTTATGAATTATATGGAAGCATTTATCATGGGTTGTACCAAAAAAAAAAAGTCAAAGAAAACATAGGATATACTCCAAGCACTATATCAACAAATTGAAAAGATAAAAATTGTGAAATTACAAATATTGAGAAGAGATTTTTAAAGTATGTCTATAAAGGATTTTGAATTAGTCTATTCATATTTTTACATAAATAATTGTCTCTGTTAATTAGGTTAGATCTCATGGTTACACTATTTATTTTAAGAGAACCTTAAAAAAAATTTAAGGAACAGTCCATAGAGCTTTAGTAAATTGTTGTGTTTATAGAAGAAATAAAAAATATTTAACAATATTTTGTAGATGAACTTTGTGTCTATATAATTTATCATGAGAATGGACTAAATCATTGTTTTAACTCTTCCTTTGAACATTCTTTTTTGATTCAAAATTTCTAGATAGTCAAGTTAGAGGTAAAGGAAGAAATTCATTCAGAGGTAGAAGAATTGATCATACAAATTCAAGTAGAAGGCAAATATGTCAAAATCAATATCATGAAAAAGCTATGATAAATCTCAAATTCAATGTCATCAATAAAAATATGGCCAATATATATGATTGGAACAAAAAAAAAAGAAATTAAATTATATAATTTTCTAAAGAAAATTTAAATCAAGGTAGTATATTTTTGGCATGGAATGTTACTCAAATTTTTTTTGAAAAGATTTTTATTTAGAATATGGATTTAGTAGTCACATAAATATAGTTTGGGAATGTTCTCTAATCTAAATAGGTCAATTAAAATTTTACTTAATGTTCTCTAATGTAGATAGGTCAATTAAAATTTTACTTTGAGAAATGACAATTAAATGTCGTTCAGTGGAAAAGGTGATGACATTCTATTTAAGTAGGGGAGAAAAGGGTTATTTTAGATGTTTTCATTGCTCTTTCTTAAAAGATAGCTTGACAATATTGGAAAGGTTATTTGAAAATGGAGTACAAAGTTGTTTTTTTCAAAACTAAAGAATGCATAATGTTGAATCAATTTTTAAGAAATTAAAAAATAGTGAAAATTAAAATGACTAAAAAAATGAATATTGAATCTAAGAAAAAAATATGATCATGGAAGATACTTTCAAAAGCTAGAGGGTAATAGAAAAAGAAATTTAGATTATCAATCAAGGGGAATGGTTACTACAAGGAATGTCTTAAGAATGTCTTCTCAACATTTTTGTCCTTGAAGAAGAATTGGAATGCCAGAAAGAGAAGACAAGGAGGAGATGTGACACGGTGCGTCTGGCTTAAAGTAACCTCCTGCAACAAGACTAAATTACCAAATCAAGTTCCCCAATTGATACTCATAGGGGTAAGGGTGTTTCCTTCAGACAAAGCCTAGCAATGTTGTAAAAGGAATCGTAGGTTGTCAAGGGATTGAAGTTGTTTAATGAAAATTAATTATCTTGGTTCTCTATTTTTTGTCAATTCTATTTTAAAAACTATTTTTTTTTATTTTTTATCAATCTCATTCCTTGTGAAATTATTATTTTTTTCCTTACTAGTAGTTATATAATGGGTCTGAGCCTTACCCATGATAATCTAATCAAAGCATTGCATTTGACAGTGAATTTTCCCATTAAATTTCACATTCATCCCAATAAAATACCACACAATAAATACCTTCTCAAGTGTAAATATTTTTAAATTATGATATAAAAATCATTCTAGCTTCTAATGACACAATATCGTAGGTAGCCTTTCAATGACAAATAAATGATGGAGAATTGAATTTAGAACTTGTGATTTTGATACTTCAATTTTGGGGTACTAAATAGGCTTTAGAAAATTGTATAAGGATCGTCACTTGTAAAAAAGACAAACAAACACATGAAGAATTTATTTTTTTAAATTAGCACAAAGAATCATTCCCAACTAATAAGTTTGTTGTTGTAAGAGATGGTGGAGGGAGTTCAAAATTTGAATTTTCAGCAGGTGGGAAATTATAGTGAAGGTGGAAATGGTGGGGGAAGCACGGGGAACGTATTGGGGGAAGAGGATTTGGATGGAAAGGTGGATGGGAGTGGTAGGGATTCCTAGGATGGCGGTACTCAGTTCATTCCAACATGCCTCAATCATGCCTCGCCCGATAGTTCCAACAACATGCATGGGTATTTCAATCCCAAGGGTATTTCCCTAATGCTATGGACAAAGAAGTTGAACTGCTCTCCAAATTACATGATATAATATCTAAAGAAGAGGATTTTTGAAAACAAAAATCCAGAGCCATTTGATTAAAAAATGGGGACAAGAATACTAATTTTTTCCGTATGACGAATCTCAAGCATAGAGATTCTAACATAATTAAGAAGATCTTTGTCGATAATCACTGGTTTCAGAAGTAGGAGGAGATGAGCTTTGAAGTTGTCAACTATTTTTTTTATCTGTTGTCTATTGATGTCCCACTCAATTTAGCTGTATAGGAGGAAATTCTCAATGAAGTCTAGGAGTGTATTTCTCCAGATATGAATTATGAGCTATCTAGAATTCCTTTTGCTAACGAGGTTAGGCAAGCGGTTTTTTCTTTTGAAGGTAACAAAGTTTTGGGGCTTGATGGTTTTCCTATGTTCTTCTTCCATCTGTTTTGGTCTATTGTGGGAGAGGATTGATGAGCTTAAAATATGCTCATAATTTGGATGTTATGATAAACTTTTAAATGCCTTTGCTTTTATTATTTCATGAATGTTCAAACTTTGTTGAAACCTTTTTGGGATATCTTGTAGCAAGATACTTTTATATTCCTGCAGCTCATTGTGTTGACTTGATTGCATTTATTGCCCCGTTGACTCCCTAAAATGACTGATATATCGTATACAGTTTTTGAATGATGAAGTGAATTTAAATGTGTGATTAATGAATAGATATCGTGTATGTGCCATATGCCTTTTTCTGTTGCCTGTTACCTTTTGTTTCGCAAGTTGTTGAAGAACGATCGAGTCAAGCGCAGCCAATCTCGGCCTTGCAGTAAAGTCCATTTCCTACACGACTTCGAGGGAGCTCCGATGAAGACTCTGTGACCGAAACCATGGGAAAGAATTTTAATGGCAGTTAATTGGGAAAGAGTGGAGCGCTAGATTCTCTCTAGATCGGGTTGAACGTATAAATTCATTTATGAAGTTTGTTCCTTGACTCGGGGATATATTTTACTCCCACGTCTTTCTTTGATGGAGTTAGTTAGTTAGTTGCTCTCCTCCTGTGTGAGAGAGAGAAGGGAGATGATAGATAGGGTAAGATAGAATCAAAATAGTAGTTATCATGTAAGAATCAATATGATAATGAAAGACAGAATCTGTTTAACCAGAGACAGAGTTTGTTGTTAGTTTCCACATCAACAAAACAATGTATATCATTCTGTTTTTATGAATAAAGTTCAATGAAGTTCTGAGTTTAGCATCTGCGTAATCAGGAGATGCTTGCTAAGGGGGCCCACTTAGTAGGTATCTTTAGGTAGTTAGTTAGTTGTTCTTTCTTGTTAAAGTTTCAGTTTGCTTTCATCTTTAAAGTTTTTATACAAACTCAGCTTTACATTGCTCCTGCAGCACAAGGAATCCATCACTGTGCCTGTTCCTGCAGCATAAGGCTAGTTCATAGTTTGTGTTTCAGTTGTAGTTACCATGATTTCTGTTTTAATCAAATCATAGTTGAGTTAAAGAGCTTTGCATTACCTTCCTATAACGTAGGTAGAATTTCTTTCCAGTATGTATTTCTGCTAAGATTTGACCAAAATGAGTTCCTAGTGCATATATTTTGCTGCGCCATTTAAAGTATACGTCCCCTGGTTTGACAAGTAAATGAACGTCTACAGAGGGAGATATTGGTCACCTGATGGAATGCCCAATTCCCAGAAAAGGTTTTACTATGATTTTCATATCCTTTTGTGGGCGCGACCATTTTTGGTGCCACTGCTGGGGATGACGTCTAGCTAGGAGTTTATCAGAAGTCATTTTTAGCATTAGTTTAGCTTGTTAGTAAAATTTTCTAGATCCGTCAAGCCACTATTCATCATATTGCATGCATAGAAGAAGAAGAGGCACCCTGGGAAGGTTCCTACCTGAATATCTATTTATTGAACTACCATTTGACCTAGCTAACAACGAACCTGAGGAAAATCCATTTGCTCTGTTATTCCAGCAACCAAACATGGCAAATAATCCACCTTCTGCATTTGAGTTTCCTATTGTTCCTCAGGGAGATACTGACAATCTTAAAAATATTTCCTCTTCTTTGCTTCCAAAGTTTTATGGCCTGGTCACAGAGGACCCAGAAACCTTTCTGTTTGAATTTGATGTCCTCTTTTGCAGTTATGAGTACAACACAGACGCTCATAAACTAAAGTTATTTCCTTCCACCTTGAAGGAAGGATCTCTCAGATGGTTCATGAGTCTGGAAAGTGGTATCGTCGATAGTTGGGAGGTCATGCAGATGAAATTCCTTGAAAAGTATAAGGAATATTGTAAGAGTGCCAGCAAAAGTGATGACATATTCCGAATTCAGCAGAAGGACGATGAAAGTCTGGAAGATTATATTTCCAGATTCTTGTTTTCACTAAAGAGGAACTCAAACCATACTCTCAACGAGGACTCTCAGAAACTACTGTTTCTAAGGGGTATCAATGATGCCTGTATAGATGCCCTGGACCTGATAGGAGGAGGTGATATAACCCAGCTGCATTGGGATGATATAAAGAAAATATGTCTTAACTACTCTCGAGCAATAGTTAAGAAAGGTCGAGGTCATCATGCTACAATAGGGAAGTCTTCTTCTGGTGGAGTTTCCCGAATGGAGATAACAAATTTTCTATCTGACTTCAAGCAGGACATCATTAATAATATGGCTACACAACTGGACACTATACAAGCTCGAAAGAAACATGAGGAGGCTGAAGCAGTTTTGGCTGAGTTCTATCCACACTGCAGACAAAAGAAGCGTAACTGCAGATGCAAGATGGTGGCTAATTTGGAAGCCAAACAACTACTTACTGACTTCAAGCAAGTAGAAGGAGATGATGATCAAGTGTTCTTTGTTGCACAAAGGAGACCATGGGCCCAAAGACAAGGTATGCCTCAAGACCCTTTAACTTTTGGTAATTCTTATTCTGGATATAATAACCAATGGCAACATGCATATGGACCACCACCACCCTGGAATCCACCTCAACCAAATTGGCCTAATTATCAGAACCAGCAATGGCAATCCCCTTAAGGAGGATGGCAGCAGCCACAAGGGCAATGGACCCCACCTTAAGGAAATTGGCAGCAAAATTCCCAATGGTGAGGCCCTCAGCAATGGCAAAACCAGTCCTCTGGATTCCTGCAGCTTCCACAGCCACAACCACAGGCCCTTATGCCACCTCCTGCAGTAACTGCCACAAATCCTGGACCTCCAAAACAAACACCTATGCCTGCCTAGCCGTTGCCCAATCCCAATAATAAGCAACAGCAGCAGCAGCCTGCGTATCTTGCTGAAGTCAACCAATATCAAGCTTATGCTTTAAATGTTAATGACATCCATTTGAGGTCTGGAACTACTTTACCTGCTCCAAAACCACCTCTGATTACTGAAATACCAGATTCTCCCCATGAAGAATCTACTATACCCGTTGTTCCTACTGAGCACATGCCCATAACTGATACAGTTCCTAAAGAGCCTATTCTACAAAATCAAGACAAACCACCTTTTCCTCAGAGGTTGCAAAATACTGCATATAAACCCATGGAAGAACACACTTCTAACATTCTCGATCAGCTCAAGAATGTGCAGATTCAAATTCCTTTATTTCAGGCTATTAAAGATATTCCTATTTTTGGAAAAGCTATTAAAGAAGCCTGGACAAAAGAAAAAGGATCCTCAAACAATTCATGTACTAGGAAAATTGGCTGATATAATGTTGGAAAATGTAGTTATTCCAAAGTATATTGACCCTGGAAGTCCTGTAGTACAGATAAATGTAAATGGCCAAGTTGTAAAAAATGTTTTGATTGATTTAGGTGCTGCCATTAATGTCATGACAAAGCATACTATGGACTCCCTGAACATTTTAAACATTATGTCTACACCCATAGTTCTGCAGCTTGCAGACAGCTCCACAGTTAAACCTGATGGCATAGTAGAAGATGTAATTGTCATTCTTGAAACTTGGAAGTATCCTGCTGATTTCACAATATTATCAGTTAAGACAACTTTAGGAGGATATCCAGTTATTCTTGGTAGACCATGGTTAGCAACTGCTGATGCTTTTATAGGATGTCGTTCTGGAGATATGACCATTTCTGATGGGCAGTCCACAAAGAAATTGGCTCTGTATCCGCCTACTAGACCTCAACCAGATTTGTCCCAACCTGTTTGGCTAGATGTGGGGGAGGAAATTGAAGAAGCCAATTCTTTGGCTCAACTAATGATGATTCAAAATGACCCATTCTCACAACTTCAGAGTGAAGATGCCTTGTTGTTTCAAATTCTACAGTACAACTCTGATATGGGTAGTTCATCTAATCCAAATGGTACTCATTTACAATGTTTCCTACAGCAACCAGATTCTGAAAGTTTATTGCCTAAACTTGCAGTGATTTTTCATAATTTGCTTCCACAAGAGATACAAACATTACTTGTAGACTCTATGAGTAATCTCACGGAGCAGATAGAATTGTCTCAAGGTCATTGTTTGATTATCAATAACAAGTTGTCACAGTCTCAATAGACTGACCTATTAAAAATGCTACAAGAATAGCATAAAGCTTTTGCATGGGAATATGGAGACATGCAAGGAATAGATCCTCGAGTTTGTACTCATAGGATATATATCAAAGAAGATTGTTCACCAATTAGACAACCTCAAAGAAGAGTAAATCCAGCACTTAGAGAAATAGGTAAAAGTGAGCTTCAAAAGTTGCTTGATGCTGGTTTTATTTATCCAATCTCTGACAATCAATGGGTTTCTCCATTAGTCATTATCCCCAAGAAAGGTGGAAAATGGAGAGTATGTGTAGATTACAGAGAATTGAACAGTGTCACTAAAAAAGATCACTTTCCACTACCTTTTGTAGATCAAGTACTAGACTCACTGTCTGGCAAAAGATACTTTTCCTTTTTGGATGGTTATAGTGGGTACAATCAGATAAAAATTGCCCTTGAAGATCAAGATAAGACCACTTTTACCTGTCCATGGGGAACATTTGCTTATTCGGTCTTGCCTTTTGGCCTATGCAATGTGCCAGCAACATTTTAGAGAGTAGTAATTAGTATCTTTGCTGATATATCTCATGAATGTATGGAGATTTACATGGATGATTTTACTGCCTATGGAGTCACATTTGAAGAAGCACTGGTAAATTTAGAAAAAGTATTGAAAAGGTGTAGAGAGCAAAATTTGTCTCTAAACAGTGAGAAGTGTTTTCTAATGATGGAAGAAGGTATTGTTCTAGGTCATCATGTTTCAAAGAATGGAATTCAGGTCGACCCTGCTAAAATTGAAGTAATTCAGAATTTACAAACTCCTGCAAAACAGAAAGATGTCAGAAGTTTTCTTGGTCATGCAGGGTATTATAGAAGGTTTATTAAAGAGTTCAGTAAAATTGTCAGTCCACTTTATGCTTTGTTAACAAAGGATTCCCAATTTGAGTGGACAGAGGCCTGTGAAAAATCCTTCCTACAACTAAAGGACTTGCTTACTAAAGCCCCTGTTCTTCAAGGTCCAAAATGGAATTTGCCTTTTTCCATACATGCTGATGCTTCTAACTTTGGCATAGGAGCAGTTCTGAATCAAAAAGAAAATTCAGTTGAACATGCTATTTACTTTATTAGCAAGAACCTTCAAGGTCCTGAGCTCAACTATACTATCACAGAAAAGGAGTTGTTTGCAGTAGTGTATGCTTTAAATAAATTTAGGCATTATGTCACAGGTTATCAGATATTTGTCCATACTGACCATGCAGCAATTAAGTTTCTGATGAACAAACCTGCCATCTCTGGTAGGTTGGCACATTGGCTCCTATTGTTACAAGAATTTGACATTTCCATAATTGACAAACCAGGGAGAGCTAATGTTGTAGCTGACTTTTTATCAAGACTTCAATCAGCTACACCTGTTGAACATGAGATCATTGATGATAGGTTCCCAGATGAACACTTGTTTTCCATCGCTGCACATATACCCTGGTATGCAGACAATGCCAATTATCTAGCAACTAACAGAATATCAGACCACTTTTCTCCAAAAGAAAAGAAATTGTTAATAGAGAAAAGTTTTAACTTTTCCTGGATTGCAAATAGTTTGTTCTATACTAGACCTGATCAAGTAATGCAAAGATGTGTAAGAGAAGACGAAACTTATGACATAGTGCATGCTTGCCATGATGAACCATGTGGAGGACATTTTGTAGCAAAAAGAACATCAATGAAAGTTCTTACAACAGGGTACTACTGGCCAACATTACATAAGGATGTTGTGGCCTATACAAGAAAATGTGACAGATGCCAGCGCATGGGAAGACCAACTAAGTCTGATGAAATGCCACTATATCCGCAGATAATAGTCACCCCTTTTGATAAATGGGGGATGGATTTTGTAGGGCCAATTGATCCACCATCAAATGGAAAGTCATACATTCTAGTTTGCATGGACTATGTAACAAAATGGGTCGAGGTAGCAGCTATGACTCATGCCCGAGATAACAAAGTTGTTGAGTTTCTGTATGAGCAAATTTTCATAAGGTTTGGAGTTTCCAGAGAGCTTGTAACTGATCAAGGAGCTCAATTTATGTCGAATCTGATCACTGCACTAATGAATGACTATAAAATCAAACATAGGAAGTCCAGCCCTTATCACCCTCAAGCCAATGGTCAGGTAGAGGTAACAAACAGAGAAATTGAGGCAATCCTCACAAAGACAGTGCAGATCCATAGAAAAGACTAGAGCAATAGACTTCCTGAAGCAGTTTGAGCTTACAGAACTCCATGGAAAAGAACAACTGGGTTTACAACTTTTGAGTTGCTTTATGGGAAAACAGCCATGTTACCCATAGAATTTGAACACAAAACTTTGAGGACAGCTCTTGAACTCAATATAGACATATCTAAAGCATAGAAGGACCATCTCCTGCAGCTAAATGCTTTGGACGAAATGAGAAAAGCCGCCCTGCAGCATACAGAAGCAATCCAACAACAAAGGAAGAAATGGCATGATCAGCACATTAAAACTAGGAAATTTTCTACTAGAGATTGGGCTCTGTTATATGATTCTAGATATCAAGAAAACCAAGGTAAGCTCACAACACGCTGGCTTGGCCCCTATGAAGTTGAAAATGTGTTCGACAATGGAGTTGTACAGCTGGTAACAATAGACCTAGTCCGCTTCAAATTGCTAGTGAATGGCCACCAACTCCGGTTGTACCACAAACCAGTCTCCAAGGAAGAATTCATGTAGCAGTTCGTTCAGTTCCTCTCGCTACTCTTCCTGCAGCCAAAGGCTTTAGCCTTTCTCCTGCAGCATTACCATAATTTTCAAAAAAGCATGCCCATAATAAAGGTTTTCTTTTTAAAAAGGAAACCCTTTTTTTTCTCCATTCTCATTTATCGCCCCCATTTCACTTCTTTATCTTCCGCCCATCTCACCCATCCATGTCATCCATCCGCATCAGCCTTAATTAAGATATCATTCCCACTTGTCAATTCACGCAGATGCCGTCATCTTTCTTCACACGTACGTGCAATTATCAAAGGTACGCCATATCTTTTCTTATCGCATATTTGATTTATTTCAGTTTATTCATTTACTGCTATGCATGTACTTGTCATTATTACCCGAACCTCTACCTGTTCTATACAACATGTGAGGACACATGTCATACTTTAAGTAGGGGGCGGGATAATCCATCGTTTAAAATCTGTCTTTCCGCCGCTGCCATAACTGTAAAATAATCTTTCTTTAATACTTTTCTTATACTTTCCAAATATGCTCGCATGTCCTTCTTTATTGCATGATTTTCGATTAAGACTGCTTGTTCAAAGAGTTCATTTTTGGAAAAAAAAAAAAAAGAAAGAAATATGACGGTACGAAAGAAGAAAAACCAGAGCAAAAAGGGAAACAGAAAATTTGAACCTTCAGCAAGTAGTTGAGTTCAGCTAAAGGAAAAATACAAACATGGGTGGTTAGTTGGTGCGACATGAGCCTATAGCTCATGAAATGTTATTGCAAAATCCACAAACAGTCCACGCATTCAGCCTTTGTGGGTGGTTAAATTATTTCTTGAGCTTAAATGATTTTGATGAGGAGGCTGCTGGAGAATTTTTGAGAACCTTTTCTGAAGGCGAAGCCACCGTATGGGGTCTAACAGTTGTTGCAACCGAAAACAGAATTGCTGAAGTAACTGGGCTTCCAGCCGTTGGGAAAAACTTTTCTTCAGACGCTGCAGCTACAAAGGCTAAGTTTTCAATGCCTACTGATGGACTTCTAGAAGTCTCCAAGCAGGGATGCAGACACGTATCGTTGCCTCCTCCTTATTCAGAGTATGCTATTTACATAATCGGGTATTTGACCTGTGAAGGTCATTTTTCCTATCTGCATTCTCATCATTTTAAATTATTGAGCCATATGAGGCATGGGTTAGTTATAAATGTTCTGAATTTCTTGTTAAAATTTTTAGAACAAAGTGCCCACGGAACTCAATAGGGGAAAGATAATTCTGTCGCTCATCATGGCCTTATTAAATTACTGATTGAGCACTCTTTGAGGGATGTTTCACCTCTCTCCTGGCAACAATTTGTTGCCCAAAAGAGTTTGCAAATTCCACAACCCCTTAGGGTACTTACCCCATGGCCTCAGAAAAAGAAGAAAGAAATTGCATCTACCAGTAAAACAGGGCAAGGGTCATCTACTCCTGTAGCACCTGGTCCTGCAGCTTTCGCACCTAAATCCTCTGCTAGGGTACAAACTAGGTCTGCCACTAGGAAAGAAAAGGGAAAAACAAAGGTAGAAGGGTCCCCAAAATCTGACCCTCGTTCTCAGAAAAGGCAATGCCAATCTCCTATAGCACCTTCCCCTATAGCTATTTCTCCTATAGCAACACCTATTGCTATTACTAGTTCACTGTCATCCTCTGGTAGGGCAAAGCCCTCTAAACAAACAAGGAAGAGGAAAGCTACCGAAACACCTCTTGCAGCCGCATCAGTACCAAGAAGGGTTTCCGCAAGGAAACAATCTAAGACCTCCCCTGTTTTACCGCAACCAGAGGTGATTGTAATTTCAAAAGGGTCTGTTGAGTCCGAATTTAATGTTTCTCAGAATGTGTCCGAGAATGCTGCCCAGAGTTCGTTCGTTCCTGAAGAGGGACAAGTTGAGATAAAAGAAACAAGGCATAATGAGCAAGGGTTACCAAATCTTGATGATTTGGCTACTACTGCTATGCAATTTTCAGAGGAAGCACAGACTTCTCCACCGCAGCAACAAGAAGAATTTATCTTGCAGCAAGAGCAAGAACAGACTGAACAATTGAATGTGCCTAGTGAAGTTGTATTCCACCCTGCAATTTGTAAAGCCATTGTTGTGTATAAGAGAACATTTTTAATTGAGTTTCGGGAATATGTTAAAGCTAATTGGGAAATAGTTACATTGCAAACCCTGACTTTCTGATACATAGCCCAGACTGACATGCAACAAAGTCTATGGGGAATAGAAAAGAAGAAATTGAAAAAGAAAATTGAAAGTCAGAAGCAGGAAATTGCTGACTTGAAAGCAAAAATGGACAAAATGTTAAAAGTAACTGGTTAGATTATGGAATGTAGACCACCACCCAGAGTTTATGCTCTATGCCTTAAAGAACAGTTTTTATGGTTCCAATTGATGAGAATTTCCAGAAACCAAGATCCTATAATTCATACTGCCAAGGAATTCTATGAAGCATACCAGGCAGCCCCTAACTGGTTAAGGAATTCTTTGTGTGAATTCTATTTGCATGGCTTTTTAATACCATTTGAAACAGAATGGAATCCTCTTCCATATATTGGTGATATTTATTTGAGAGCATTTATGTCATGGGCAGCAAATGAGGCAAATTATGGCAGACAGTGGGAAACATATGAGGAAGCTGAGAAAATAGAGCCTGTTCCATTACGTTCTCAAAGTTCAAACCCCCATGCAATGTTGAAAGATTGGTTTGATCTGACATATGGTATTAATAATGTTTCAGCAAGAGAGAAAATATTTGATATCAGAAAACAAGTATATGATGAATTCCAGGCACAACAATATTCATTTTGGAAATTGGCATTCACCAGAAATGAGAAAAGATGGGAGAGATTAACTGTTGGGTTAAGAAAATCAGAACCACATGGTCCCCTAAATTTCACAACAGCTCTCAAACAAACCAGCAGATATATTCAATTGGGACTTCAAACAAGATTTGAACTGTAGTTACCGCTGACATTCAGACCCCCTGTGCTAATGTGGCCAGTTTATCCTCACCAGGCTACAAATCTTAACAATGAATTAGAAGACCAAAGGTATGAAAAATGCCGGGATTTCAGAGGATTTTATTACAAGTTTAAAAATCCGTTTCAAAGTCAAGTAGCAGCGACCGACTTCAGAGAAACCACTAGGAAAGTTATTGCTGGAGGACTAGTATTGGACTAAGTAGGGGGCAGTGATGAGCTTAAAATATGCTCATAATTTGGATGTTATGATAAACTTTTAAATGCCTTTGCTTTTGTTATTTCATGAATGTTCAGACTTTGTTGAAACCTTTTTGGGATATTTTGTAGCAAGATAATTTTATATTCCTACAGCTCATTGTGTTGACTTGATTGCATTTATTGCCCCGTTGACTCCCTAAAATGACTGATATATCGTATATAGTTTTTGAATGATGAAGTGAATTTAAATGTGTGATTAATGAATAGATATCGTGTATGTGCCATACGCTTTTTTCTATTGCCTATTACTTTTTGTTTCGCAGGTTGTTGAAGAACGATCGAGTCAAGCGCAGCCGATCTCGGCCTTGTAGTAAAGTAAATTTCCTACACGACTTCGAGGGAGCTCCGGTGAAGACTCTGTGACCGAAACCATGGGAAAGAATTTTAATGGCAGTTAATTGGGAAAGAGTGGAGCGCTAGATTCTCTCTGGATCGGGTTGAACGCATAAATTCATTTATGAAGTTTGTTCCTTGACTCGGAGATATATTTTACTCCCACATCTTTCTTTGATGGAGTTAGTTAGTTAGTTGCTCTCCTATTTTTAAATAAAGCTCTCCTCCTGCGCGAGAGAGAGAAGGGAGATGATAGATACAGTAAGATAGAATCAGAATAGTAGGTATCATGTAAGAATCAATATGATAATGAAAGACAGAATCTGTTTAACCAGAGACAGAGTTTGTTGTTAGTTTCCACATCAACAAAACAATGTATATCATTCTGTTTTTATGAATAAAGTTCAATGAAGTTCTGAGTTTAGCATCTACGTAATCAGGAGATGCTTGCTAAGGGGGCCCACTTAGTAGGTATCTGTAGGTAGTTAGTTAGTTGTTCTTTCTTGTTAAAGCTTCAGTTTGCTTTCATCTTTAAAGTTTTTATACAAACTTAGCTTTACATTGCTCCTGCAGCACAAGGAATCCATCACTGTGCATGTTCCTACAGCATAAGGCCAGTTCATAGTTTGTGTTTCAGTTGTAGTTACCATGATTTCTGTTTTAATCAAATCATATTTGAGTTAAAGAGCTTTACATTACCTTCCTGTAGCGTAGGTAAAATTTCTTTCCAGTATGTATTTCTACTAAGATTTGACCAAAATGAGTTCCTAGTGCATATATTTTGCTGCGCCATTTAAAGTATACGTCCCCTAGTTTGACAAGTAAATGAACGTCTACAGAGGGAGATATTGGTCACCTGATGGAATGCCCAATTCCCAGGAAAGGTTTTACTGTGATTTTCATATCCTTTTGTGGGCGCGACCAAGGATGTTGTGTTTATTGTGCAAAAGTTCTTTGGGTTCAAATCTCTTCTTAAAGAGCTTAATGCTACTTTAATTGTTTTGTTTAAGAAGAAAGTTGATGCCAGTTGCTTTTAGGATTTCAAGCCCATCATTTTATGTAATTCTATCTATAAAATCTTTTCTAAAATTTTGGTCTTCAAGCTGTAGAAGTTTCTTATGCATTTGGTCTCTAAGAAACAAAACAAGTTTGTTCCGGGACGTAAAATTTTAGATTCCATTGTGTAAGTTCATGAAAACATCCACTCCCTATTAGTGATTAGGAATTCTTGATTTTTTCTTAAAGTTGACTTGTTAAAGGCCTATGATAGAGTGGACTAGTCTTTCCTGATCAGGATGTTGCATGCTTTTGGTTTTGGTGATTGCTTCATTCTATTGATCAACCAGTGCATTTCTACTGCCAAGTTTTTGGTGTTGATTAATGGTTCTCCCTCCGGTTTTTCCTCTTCTTCCAGGGGTCTCAAACAAGGGGATCCCATCTCACCATTCCTATTTATTATTATGGGAGAAGTTCTTAGCAAGATTATTCTAAGGGAATTCAAAGCTAGCATGCTAAAGGGTCTTAGGTCATCTTCAGGTCCCCAAATATGTTCCCATCAATAATTTGTGCATGGTGCATTGTTGAAGGGGGAAAGTTTGGTCTTAGAGGCCAAATTGATGAAATAATGTTTTTCTCTTTATGAAAGCTGCTCAGGAAGAGGATTAATCTCCCTAAGAGCTCTATCATCTTTATGAATACCCCTTCTCATAGATAAACTAAGATTGCTGAAATTTTGTGTTTTAAGATGTCTCTTTCCCTGATATCTATTTAGGGCTTCCTCTATGTCAGGGTCCGACTTCGGATCCTTTCTGGGCCAATTTGATTGATAGGTTCAAGAATAAACTTGTTGGATGGAAAGGTGCTTTATTGATCCAAGCTAGTAAGCTCCAATTGATTAAAGCTTCTTTGCAAAATATCCCAGTCTATGCCTTGAGTCTTTTTAAAATTCTGGCCAAATTTGCAGATCAAATGGAAAATATCTAGAAGAACTTATTGTGGACGGGTACTAAATCTAAGAACCGCTTGCATCTGGTTGCTTGGGGCCAAGTCTGTATGCCAAAGAAACTTGGTGGGATGCCTATTAGACATATCCATGATTTTAATATGGCATTGTTGGCAAAACAGTTGTGGAGATCGATCAAGGAATCCAATGAATAGACTTCTATCATTGATAGTAAGTATCTACACTCATCACGATCTCCTTAGCATATCCTTGGAAGCTCTTGCCTGGCCCAAAATTCTTCTATCCTTTGGTCAAGCTTTCTGACTGCTAGAGGCCTCATCTCTAAGGGGTCAAAGTTGTGCCTTGGTAATGGTAGGAACATCTATTTCTAGGAAGACTAGTGAGTTGGTGATTGTCCTTTAATAAATTGCAATTGGGATATCCCTTTCACGAAGTAGTGTAAAGATTGGACTGGCCTCTAGGTTGTTGACTATATCGGGATGGTAGTTGGATTAACTTGTATGTTCTAAACCTGCTACTCTCTCCTCTCTAGCAATGGCTTTTCTTTATTTTCATTTCGTCTTTCCCTGTCGAAGACTCTCTAGTTTAGGTGGGATCATCTTTTGGTGGTTTATAGGTCTCTCAGGCCTTTTATTTGCTCACTAGATCCTCTGCTCCGACCCCTTTCTGGTCTTGTCCCTAGAACAAGTTCCTAATTCCTAAAATTACTATTTTCTTTTAGTTGTTTATGCAAAATAAAGTGCTTTCTATTGATAATCTGTGTAGAAGGGGGATATTGTTTCCTAATCGTTGCTTCCTTTGTGAGGAAGAGGCTGAGGACACAAATCATTTTTTATTACATTTCTCTTATAGTCATGAGATTTGGGCCCATTTTTTTGATATCTGGGGTATTAGTTGGTGTTTCCTTGTTAATCTACTGGAGTGCTAGTTGCAATAGTCATAGCCTTTAGATAATCCAGCTCTCAAATTTTCTCTAGAATCTTATGCTCCCTCATGTGGCCTGGAGAATTTGGAAGGAAAGAAATAATCACATTTTCAAAGATAGAGATTCTTTGGTTGTTGTGTTTGCTCGCCATATTCAGTCCTCTATCAAGGAAAATTTCATTATTTCTTGTCCATCTCAACAATACGCTCCAGCTATCAAGCCTCCTAAAATGTACTGGGACATCATCAGCAAATGGTATATTGACTGGGACATCTCCTGATCCACTGTTAAAATGAAATACACTAGACCTAACATTATTTGGATCGCTCCTTTGAGGGGGTGGATCAAGATTAATGTTGACGGGGTGACCAAAGGAAATCCTAGGCCGGTAGGTTGTGGGGGAGTTGTGCGTGATCACAATGGTAGGCTTGTCTCGGCAATGGAACTCCCACTGGACACCCAAACAAGCCATTTTGTCAAGGAAAATGTAGCTTACATTGGGCTTAGATTGGCAATTCGTGGAGGATTTAAGAAGGTACATGGTTGGAGGGTGACTCTCTAAATATAATAAATTGTTTGAATAAAAAATCTCCTCCTCGCTGGATGATTAATCATTTAATACAGGAATGCTTTGAAATGATTAAAAATTTCGAGGATATTAAAATCACTCATGTTATGAGGGAGGGTAGTAGGCCAGCTAACTACATGGCTAATTTAGGGGTGATTAAAAATGATGAAAATCGGTAGTAGGAAGGGGATTCCTTTCCATTCCAGTTATGTGAGTTCGTGAGGAAAGATACGGAAAATATTTCACCACTTGACAATTAATGATGATAGATCACATGTGTTATTATTTTCATAGGAAAGAGCAAAGGCAAGTTTCTAGATTGTTCATGTGGCTCTTCTTGTTTAGCATTGGTTTGAAGTCTGTTTTGGGTGTTAGCCAAAAAATTTATAGAAATAGTACCATAATGGGCTGAGATAAAAATATATTGGAGTTCTCCTCATGCAAGCTCTACAAGAAGAATGAGGAGGCCTGGAGGGAGATTAAGGATGGGGTTATGGAGCCCTATGTTAGGAAACTTCATGGCTAGGACCACCAGCTCATAGACTTTTTTGTATCTTACTAGGATAATGGGATGCTATGTCGGTATGGGGCAGGATTCAAAATCAATGAACCATTTATTGCTCAAATTACTGGGCTTAGCATGGAGGGCAAAAATTGTTTAGTGAAAGGAAGAATTCGCAAGAATCCGTCTTTGTTTTCTGCGACAAATAGAGTGAAAGGACTAGGGTTAAGAAGAACCCAAATGGCGGCTACAACCGATTGGACCTTTAGAGTCTTTGGGCGGACATGGGAGGGTTTATCATGAGGTAAATTATCCTTGACGGGTGCTTTGCTAGTATTTTTTGTTACCATTTCACTATACTAAACCATTTTAGACATGACAAGAGAATTTCTATTCCATTTTACTTGTTATCATCCCTAGAGTTATCTATTAGAAACCATGCTAAGAATGAGGATAACCCAATTCTTCATAAGGGTTTAATAATCTTAATCATGGAGTATGCGAAGGCCCATGAGGTCAAACCTTCCCCCTCTCTGAAAAACCCTAAGTCTTTAGCTAGCCAGGAGGTGCATGACATGTTGGATACGGAGTTTGATGATGCAAAGTGTGGGAAAGCTATGGATTCAAATGATATCTAGGTTTCAGGTGATTCGGAATATAAAACCTCAAAGGATGAGCCTCCCCTAAAAAAGACCATCCTTGGTACTAGCAGTAGCAGAAAAAACCCTTCAAGATTGGCTACTAAGAAGAAAACCCCTGCTCCGTAGACCCACATTGTGGGACCATAAATCCTGAAAAAATAGAACAGTGGTAAGGCAGTGGTTTGTGATAAGGAGGATAATGAAATAAAGCTTGACATCTTTATCAATGTGGACCCCAACGAGAACATGGATAATGAAAAGGATGTTGATTTTCTTTTGGGGAAATCATTGATGTATCAGGAAAAATGTTTCCAATGGTTCTTTGGGCAAATCAATATTCTGAAACAGGGGACCTTCACTGAGACTCCAGTGCCAAACAAGACTAAGGAACTTCTGAAGCTCTCCCAAAAAATTGTGAAAGACCATCGATATTCTGAAGACAGAGCATGAGGTGAAAATTGACAAGATTGAGAAAGAGATTCATAAATTGAAGAGAAAACTTAACGGTTTGGTGGATGTTAGTAAGGAAGCCATGCAAAGCAGCATCGAGGGCCTTAAGAGAGTCAATGAGGAAACTGCCTTGTAGAAAATGGTTAGAGCTGAAACATCTCCAGATACCAACTTGAATAGGATGAACTAGGAGGTGCAAGCGTCCACGAGACTGTGTACCAGGACAAGGAGAAAACATCAGGTGATTGGTAGCTTGAGGTTTATTATGGTAGAACTTCAGCAGATTAATTAAATATTGAGCTTATGAGAGCTCTTTCTTAGTCTTTTGTTGTTGTGTCCTATTTTAGGTCTTTTTTTGGTGGTATTATGTTTTGAGGTGTTCTCCTGTTTCTATAGCTAGTTAGCAGCTAGTTAGACTCTATTTTCTATAATTTATTTTTTCTTAGATTTGGGTTTCAGGTCCCTATAAAACCCGTTTATCTTAAGTAATCAAAAATTAATAAGTTTGTCGGAGAAAAGGAACCTTTGAAAAAAACTTATTCTAACTTATTTGGACCAATATAGATACCTTTGATCAGTATTTTTTTTTTACATTGAGTGATGATTATTTTTAAAAATGAGTAAATTTATTGAAACATAAGCATGATATTTTTGGTATCTTTTATATTAAAATATCTACTTGAGGAGAAAAGTGTAAAATATACCAAAATTTTAGGAAAAGATATAAAGAAGGAATATATCTCAAATGCCTTGCTAATTTTTTGCATGGATTATGAAATATATAAGTAGTTTGTTACTAGATACACATCACAATAGAATGGAATGCTAGAAAGAAAGAATAAAACAATTATGGACATGGCCAAGAGTATATTGAAGACTAAGCATTTGTCAAATGAGTACTAGGTAGAGGCTATAAAATGTTAGTCTACATAATAAATAGATGTTTAAGTAAGAGTGTTAAAAATGTGATTCTATAAATATTGAGTAGAAGAAAACATAGAATTATTGATATGAGAGTGATTGGATGTGTGGAAGATGCACATGTCCATGATGAATTAAGAAATAAATTAGATCGTGGAGAAAAAAGTATCTTTGTAGGATGTAGTGAGGAATCAGAATCTTACAAACAATATAATTCAATAAATAGAAAAGTGGTAATCAACATAGATGCATAATTCATAACTAAAAAATTATAAAAAATGTATTGAGTCTAACTTGTATCACCTCCTTAGTACCTTCTTCCATGCACCACCAATCTCAACCAAGTGGTCCACAAGTGGCACCTATATCAAGTAGAAGACATACTCTACCAAATGAAAAACAACAAATATCACAAGATTTTGATGATTTGATACCTCTTCAACATGATTTCTTGGTGTAGGACGATCAAGTCCAAAAAAATTCTAATCTATTTCATATGATATGTCAAGTCCAATATTGGAAAATTGAGGGAGAAAAAAGTAATAAGTTTGAGGGATTGTGATAAAAATGAAGGTGAACACAATCTTGATTTTATTTTACATTTTTGCTTGTTTTTACAAGTAAATGATTAGCTCATTTTGAAGATGTAATTGAAGATAAAAAAATTTGTTCAAGGAATGGATGAAATTATTGAGGCTTGAAGAATCATACAAAGGATTTAATTAGTTTTTAAGGAGGGAAAGATGTGATAGGAGCAAAGTGGGTCTACAAGACCAATTTTAGTGTGAAGTTGTGCAAAAGCATAATTCAAGGCTAGTATAAATGGTTTGTTTTACAACTTAAAGTTTGATATAGTAAGAAAAGTCTTTGGTAACTTGAATAGAAACAATAAAAATTAAATTGGCAATAGTAACATAAAAAAGTGACTTGTATATTAAAGAATCTAAAATCTATATATTTTGAATCATTTCCTTGAAAAAGTATATGTGGAACAGGCACTAGGATGTGAGAGCTTAGACTACAAAAACAAGGTCAATAACTCAAGCTAATGAACAATAAAAATTGTTCTTACTTTTTCTAGAATGGTTTTAATAAAAGTAACAATGAACCCATATTTTATACAAATGTAAATTAAAAAGATACATTTTAACTGTATATTTATATGTTGATGATTTGATATTTACAAATGATTTGATAATTTAATTATTTAAAGAAGCTATGAAAAATAAATTTCATTATGTATTTTATTAACATTGAAGTGAATAAATTTAAGAATATAAAAATAACTTCATCAAACCAAAGAAAACAAAAACAAAAACTTTAAACATCTATGAAATTATTTATGATTACGGAGCAATGGTAAAATCAGTAATCCTAACCACTGTTATTATTTTTTATCTTCATCAAATAATCTCTTCGTTCGGGCCACTTCTGCATTTAATAGAATTTTTTATGACGCAACTAGTCTTTTTTATACGTTTAATGTTTCTTCGAATTGTTTTCAGATATATAGAGCTGTTCAATAGTATTCTTTCGAAAACTTTATGTAAGAATTCTTTTAAAATTCAATATAATATCAAGTTGATCCCTGTGACACATGAGACGCATGATTAGATGACTAAAGATAATATCAAGTTGTAGGAATATACAAATAGTGCAAGTTGCTTATTCGATACTACGCTGTAGTTATTAGCAAGATTTTGAGCTGAACGCAATTCTTACAACCTTTAAGTTTATACTATTTCAATTTTAAATTTTATATGTACTTTCGTAGTAAATTACTACATCAATCATCGGAACTATCAGCAAACGGTCAACTGGAATTCCAATCTCATATCAAAAATAAAAAAAAATAATAGATGAGTTATTTTCTGAATTATTCATATTAGGTAACATATCAAAAATAAAAAAAAATAATAGATGAGTTATTTTCTGAATTATTAATTATATGAAGTCTTATAGATTTGTACAATAGAAATAATGTATAGAGAACATAAAATAAATAATATATGTACTTTCAAAGTAAATTACATATTTAAAGAGTAAGATTGCAGGTGCATCAATCATCAGAACTATAGGCAAACAATCAACTGAAATTCCAGTCTTCATATTAGGTGATAATCATTTAAAGTTGTAACATATCAAAAATTTAAAAAAAAATGGATGATTTATTTTCTGAATTTTTAATTATTATTATGAATGAAGTCAGTCTTATATATTTGTACAATAGAAAAAATGTATAGAAAACATAAAATAAATAATATATGTACTTTCATAGTAAAGTACCCATTCAAAGTGGGACGCGTCTATTCTGACTCTAAAATGGCGTACCGCAGGATTAACACGTGATGTTAGTCCCACATTTTTAACCGTAGATTTTCTATTGGATGGTTAAGATTGCATAACACGTCGCTGTTAGTCTGACATATTCGTCCATTTTGGAGCTAGAATAGACACAGCCTTCAAAGTGTAAGATTGCAAGTGCATCAATCATCAGAACTATCAACAAGCAGTCAACTGAAATTCCAGTCTTCATATTAGGTGATAATATTTAAGGTTGTAACATATCAAAAATAAAAAAATAATAGATAAGTTATTTTCTGAATTATTAATTATTATTATGAATGAAGTCAGTCTTATAGATTTGTACAATAGATATAATGCATAAAGAACATAAAATAAACAAGAGCTCTGTTAGAACTAGAGTCCCTGCCAATTGCTAAAAATAGCAGGAAATAGGAATTGGTGATGTGAACATTGATTGAAGCGCCCAAGGACATGGATCTATATATGTGATTGTGATTGAAGCAACTGCAAGAAAAGGTGGGTCTACTGTTGGTTATGGAACTGGATCACCAAGATTAAGAACATATATAGGATTTACTAGTGATGTTGGTGGTTTGTCACTTGCTTCTATTGGTGGGTCTTAAGCTACTACCTCTGTTGTTGTCTGTGCTTCTATATACGATGTTGTTCAAATTTTTGCTTCAATAACCAACAAATTTGGATTAATATTCAGCATCTAAAGTGTTATGAAAGGATGAAGGCAAGCATTTAAAATATATGTAAGCTAATGATTTTTCTTCCTTATCATGAGAGTCATTTTTGCTTAATGTAATTATAATGAGGTGGACCAAAATATTTTTGATAAAGAGAAAGGCTTCAGCATTTAGTTGAAAAGATTCTTGTGAAGTGAGGAGTTATTTTTGAAAAGGAAATATAGAATTCAATTGCTTACTCAAGAAGAGAGGAATTCAATTTTTTTTATTGGTCAATCTTAAAACATAGAAAGTAAAATATTGTCATATTTTTAATTTCTCAAGCTAGATCTATTTTACCTATTAGTTGTGATATATACATGTAATATATAAGATGATTTTCCGATTTATATTATCTTCTTTGTGGTGGGTTATGACAGAATATTTTATTTTAGTTCAGCTTATGTTTTAAAGTTTTCAGACATAAGGTACTATCACCAAAATTGTAGTAATAATATGTCATTTTTCAAATCTAGGTTTTCTACTAAAGACTTAAAGCTACAGTCAACTATATTTCAATTCAAAGCAGTGCTTTTTTGAAATAATTTGATATCGTGATACAGGGTCTCTAAAAGACTTTAAATATAATTATAGTTCTAATTTCTTAGTTTGATTGAATTAAAATTATAATACAGTCTGACACAAATATGATGGATTTCATATCAGAGATCCATGTGTTCATATTTTTGCTTCAATAACCAACAAATCTAGCATTAATTTTTATCGTCTAAAATGCTATGAAAGGAAGAACGCAAGAATATGAAAGGTGTGTAAACTAATGATTGTCCTTCCTTATCATGAGAGTCTTTTTTGCTTAATGTAATTGTGACTATAAGTTGTGATGCATATCTGTAATATATAAGATGATTTTCTTATTTATATTATCCTTTGTGGCAGGGTCATGACAGAATATTTTATTTTAGTTCAGTTTATATTTTAATGTTTTTAGACAATGAGGTATTATCAGCAAAATTGTAGTAGTAATATGTCATTTTTCAGATCTAGGTTTTCTACTCGAGACTTAAAGCTATAGTCAACTACATTTCAATTCAGAGGAGCGTTCTCTCAAACACTTTCATCACATAACCTGATACAGGGTCTCTAAAAGACTTAAAATATAATTATAGTTCTAATTGCATACTCTACTTTGGCAGAGGAGATAAGTCTACCTAGTCGAGATAAACTTTGTCAGCACCAATTTGAATGACTTTGTCGACGCCAATATTAGCGTCAGAAAACAAAAGCTCATTTAAAGATGAGTCTACTCCAATATATTGTGCATACAAAGAATAACTACTAAGAAATAGAAAATGTTCAACCCATGTCGAATGTTGCAGGTGAATTTAGGAACAAGAACTGAAAGAATTGATCTGTACTTTCTCAACAATTTTAAATTGTTTTACAGAGACCCAGTTTTTCCTGGTAGATTTTGAGTTTGGGAATAGGAACTGACAGAACTATCACACAGAATTTTTCTGCACTTTTTTGTAATTTTGAATTGTTTTTACAGAAACCTAGTTTTTCTTGATAGATTTTGAGTTTTTAAACGAGAGAACTCAGTTTTTTCCCAATCAATTTGTACTTTTCCTATTTTTGAATTGTTTTTTAAAAATCTGATTCTTCCCCATTGAATTGATTTTTCCTATTTTTGAATTGTTTTTCAAAAATCTGATTCTTCCCCATTGAATTGATTTGGGGCTTTTTTTTTAAATCCATTTTTTTTAATAAATCAATTGAATCTTGTATTCTCCAAGACAATTTTGAATTGTTTTTGCAGAAACCCAATTTGATTTTGGGTCAATTTAGAAACCACATTCCTAACAGAAGAACCTAATTTTGCTGAATGAAGGCTCTAAAAAGCCCAAATTTTCAAACAGCCCTGAAATTGCGGAAAGGTATTGCCTAAAACCCTAAAAGAGAGCAGTGGCGCACTTGACATATGTTCGAGACCCTTCCAAAATGTCGGTGAAAATATTTGAGTCTTTCATCTGCTTCTCTGCTGCACATATTGTCCAGGTTCTATATTTAGATAATGGTTAGAATCTATGGTTTTCTACAGGTGATGGTCAAATCCGTAATAAAGAGTCACGAATTACAAAGCTTACCTGGATTTCTGCCTCTGCCCTTATGAAAATTATTGCAAAGAAAATGTTCTGCCTTCTGAAATCCTCCACCCCTGCCAAACGAGAATGTAATGAAATTGTAAAAGCAATGAACGCACACTGGAGTATTTTTAATGACTATAACAAATATTAAAACTGCAACACATATTAATGGAACACAAATATTAAAACTGCACTGGGATTTATGATCAGCTACAGTCATTTAAAAACTTGTACAAATGCCAGTGTTAACACATCATAAAGTAATAAATATTTTTGGAAAAATAAAATAAAATAAACCTCACCAAAATATCACACATCCAATCATAAATCAAAAAAAAAAAAATTTAAATAGTTTAATACAAACAAAAATAAAACTTTACAATAAGTTTAAATTTTTCACTTTGAACAATTATCAAAGTAACGAATGCTCATTTTTTGATGAGATGAAAACATTAATTCTCTTCTTAAGACGGGGACTAATAATAGCAAAAAGTATACAATAGATAATATTTTATTCAAATACATCTTTTTAAATATAAATAACAACACAATAATACTCTTCATTATCATCTAAAAATTAAATAAACAAATTTGTTCCTCAACTCTTAAACTTATATAAATATTATTAAACACATATAAACAACCATAAATACTTAAAAACTACTTTAAACATATAAAACTTCTAAAAATCCGACAGTTTTATAAATAAAAACTCAACAATTAACCTAAAAAACATGAATAAATCTTTTAACATAGAGCCACATTTCAATCCACAATTGTTTATACAAACATAACCGCTTTAAAGATGACCTTTCTTTTCCCTGATATCATAAATCATCGTTATAATGACACCATTTTCCAAAATACCAAGTCATAATAAACGAAGAATAATGTAAAATTATGTGAAACTATTACTCTTGCTGTAACTTCAACTATATCAAAGTAAATATCAAAGTAAATAGTATGTACAGCCCATGTGGGATTTAATGAGAGTTGCAATGCGTTTAACAATCTCTGCCGTTGGAAAGCAATCAATTTTGTATTATATATGAAACTTTTAGACACAACCAAGCAATTTTTTTTTCTTCATGAATTTAAGATATACAGCAGGGCTGAATTTAGAACCAATCATCAATGCAAACTATAAATGCATTTTATCTACAGCCTTTTGAAAAGCAAAATTTTCTCTAACTTTAACTTCTTGCTCCATTAAGTATTGTTAGGTTTATATTTCAAAATTAATTTAAATAAACATTCTTATACCAACATTTAATAAAAAAATAGTAAACAATATAATAATAAGTAGCTTCATAAAAATATATAAATTATATATTCTAATTAAATTTAAGGTTTCCTTTCTTAAATAGCTTTTATATTGTCTAAATAATCTTAGTTTCTAAAATAAAATTTTAGTTTAACTACAAGTTCATGGCAAAATTTGTATATTGATGTCAATTTCTATTTTATTTAGTGTATATTTATATTTGTGAAGTGTGTGTCTATATTAATTCTTATTTAATTTCAATTAATATTTTTTGGAAAAAGGGAATTAAAAATTATATTAAGTAAATATCAAGAAAATATTGTAAAAAGATTTTTAGAAAGTAACAACTAGGTCACTAAAGCTCAAAGAAATTTTTTTAATGATTTTATCCACAAACTCATCACCTCCAACAAATAAAGGAATCCATAAAATCCAGAAAACACAAAATCCTAATGAAAAATGGATCAAAATGAACAAAATTAAATAATTGTAAGGGATGTGAAGAAATTGGAGGTTGAGTAGAAGATATGGACTCCTATTCCACGTGATTCCAAATTTTATTATCAAAGGCTTATTTGGTCAATCTATCTACAACAACATTGCATTCTTTAGGAATATGAAGAAAAGAGATGGAATCAAAATTTCATGAGAGAAATACAGCCTGAGTAACACAATTTCATATAAAACAACATACGAAAATAGGTGAACTATCAATTCCACCAATCTGCATAACACATAGATTGGTATGACAAGAACCATCAATGTTAACTTTGAAAAACTCAATAGAAACTAGAACCATTTACCTACTCTATTCACCTTATAGATTGTGAAACACAATATAATATTAAATAATAAGGTGTAAAATTAATGAACCTTATTCCCTCAAATTTTTATTTTTTTATTTTAAAGTATACAATTAATAATATAATGTTTTTAATTGTAATAAATTTTAAAAATGCAAAATTAATAAAAGTTATTCCTTCAAATTTTGATTAATTTTGTTATTTTAATGTGTACAGTTAATGAACAACTATTATAATATAATACATTATATGTAATATATCAGTTAACTACCAGTTTATTTGATTGAGTGTACATATGGAATTAACAACTACATAATGTTGTGTAGTGTAGAATTTTTTTAAAATAGGAGGGGCTTGACACACACTCAAGATTTTGGTTGCCTTAATCTTGTTGTGTACATTTGTAGAACAAACTGCATTTATATGATCCCAGCTAACCAGTTCAATCTGCCGGTAACAAAATATAAATAGATATTTATGTTAAATGCCAATAATATTTTTCAGACCAATAGGTTGATTTGGAAAATTGTTGATCATTTATTCCTTGTACTCATTGAGAAAAATTATTCTGTGACTATTGTGCTTTCCTCCTATTCTTGTTTGTAGGCACTACAAAATCAGAAGAGAACTGACTTGACAGAAATGTTGGTAGGAGAATAGATTCCATAAAGCATATGGCAGACAAGAAAAAAAACATAAGCCAGATCTACTGAACATAGAACATATTTCTCACTTCAAATTTTCTGTTTTTCTGCAAAGCTTAATATTTCGTTCATTTTTCTGTTTTGACTGATCTGAAACTGTCTTCTCTTCCATTGTAAACAACGTATTTATTAAATGTATCAATATTTCTTAAAATACCTCAAAATATTAACTTTTTCCAATTGGATAATATATTTTTTACTCTGATCTCCACGGTGCTAACAAAAATGTAGGCACAATACAAGCTCGTAGAGAACAAAATTTAAATTGAAGTTGTAAAGTGCAGTACCCAATAGTGAAATAGGATTTTCATGACAACTTGCTAATCAAAGCTTGTTTTAATGGAATGTCAATCTCACTCAAGTATTAATTGAAGATGGATATTATCAAGTTGTTTAAAGAGAACATTTCCTAATCCAGAAATCACATATTTGTAGTGGCAGTTAGTATACGAGGTCAATTATGAAATTCCCTTTGTATGATATAAATGTATCTGTTTAGTAATATTACAGAGTAGTTGTAAAAAAAGAAAAATCTGTTTTTTCCTTCTGTCTACAGAAAAACAGTTGAAGCTGTCATGAAAGCTATATTAAGAAGCTTTTTAAACTCTATAAATTAGTAAAATTGTTGTGTATTTTATATTATTTATTTCTTACATGTAGTGTCAAAGTCAATAATGACATCTTCTTCTAGTATAAGCGTTCTCAAATTCTAAGTAAAAACTATGAATATTGGTCAATCATAACACAGGCTTTGTTTCACGCTCAAGATAAATTCGAGCTTGGCTTGTGGAGAATGGATTTCGTGAACATGTGGATGCAATAGCATATAATGCATTATCTCACTTGTAGGGAAGGATGTCTTCAGAGATAACAAAGAGAAGGATTCTATATCTATTAGACAATGCATGAACAACTCTTTCATGGGTTGTTGCAGCAACGAAATCAAAGATAGGATAGGATATACTCCGAACAATATATATCAAGAAATGGTAAGATGAAATAAATAATTTGTTTTTGTTAATCAAATTAGATCTCATGTGACACTTAAAGTTAATAGAACAGAAAAACCAAACAAAAAATTATGGAAGGTGTCTGTAGAGATTAGGTCAATTTTAATCTTCATAATATTTTGTAGATGAGCTCCATGTCTCTAATTTCTCATGAACGTAGACTGAATCCTTTTTTAACTCTTCTTATGAGCATGCTTTTGAGTCAATTTTTAGATAGTCATGGCAGAGGTAGAGGTAGAGGTAGAGGAAGAAATTCATTGAATGGTGAAAGAATCAGTCTTATAAATTCAAGTGGAACATAAATTAGTCAAAATTCAAGTTAAAATAAATCTTAAATTCAATGTCTTCTATAAAATATGATCAATATTTATATGAGTGTAAAAAAAATAAAACCTTAAGTTTTTGGCATGCAATCTTGTTCAAAAAATTTGAAAAGATGTAGAATAAGGATGTAGGAATCACATCATGAGCATAGTTTGGAAATTATTTTTAGTCTAGATAAGTCAATTAAATAAAATGTTCTTTCAGAAAATAACAATAAAATATTGTTCATATTATATCTATATATAAGAAAAACAAGGTTATTTTAGATATTTTCTTCTTTTTTTTTTAAATATAACTTCATGAGATTCGAAAGATTATTCAAAATAAAAAATCATAATTTTAAATCAATATTCATGAAATTATCTAAAGACAAAAATTCAAATAACTAACAATAGAATGTTTCCCTTGAAATCAACACCAAATTTGAGAGTTGAATTTGATTGATCCCAACCTACTACTTCTATAAGATATGGCCAGATTTCCAAACGGGGCAATGCTAGAACATCAGAATACTACACTAGTACCTTCTCAAGGGGAAAAAAAAAAAACCTTGAAACAAAAAAACCCTATTCAAGATTCCAGTGAAGCAATACCATAAGGAGCTTCTCAATTAGAAACATATTTTGGGAATTGAAATTGGTTTGAAGTAGCAAAGTTTTAAGAGGACTGATGTTTATAGAAAAACCAAATAAAGCATATGATGATTGTTCTTCTGAAAAGTAGCACAAAAAGTCATTCCTAAGGCCAATAAGTTGGTTCGATAAAATAGATCATTTAAATTGTTTATTCTAATTTATGTGGACCAATATGGATACTTTTAGTAGGTGTTTATTTTTTTTTTTTTGAGCGATGGTTTAAAAAAAAAAACTCGTGTATTTATTAAAACATAAGTATAATGTGTTTGATACTTTTTCAATTCAACTATTTAATCGAGGAGCAAAGTAAAAACTATTTCAAATTTTAAGAACAAATAGAGGTAGAGAATATATCTCAAATTTATTCTTAATTTTTTTGGTAGGATGAACTAAGCAATGGAGAGACTATAAATTGTGTAATTCAATAAATAGAATACTGATAATTGGCATAGATGTGCAATTGAAATTAAACGAATGTACTGAAAGTTTGAATAAAACAATATTATTGAAACTTTTCTACAAAATGATAAAGAAGTATAGACTCTAACATATATTGCCTTCTTGGTTCCTCCTTCCACAAACCATTAAGATCAACTAAGTGGTTCATAAGGAACACCTATATAAAGTACAATGCATACCCATATATTCAAATGAGGACTCCTCCAAATAAAAACCTACAAACATCACAAGAAATTGTTGACGTTATCTTTTTCAGCAAGCATTGTTGGTGTAGGAACATCAAGTCAAAAAAAGTTAGGGTCTATTTAATATGATATGTGAAGTCCAACATTGGCAAATCAAGTGAGATAAAAAAAATTAGAAGTTTGAGGGATATTTATGATCAAAATAAAGGTGAACATAATGCTGATTTTCTATTACATTTTCACATATTTTTACAAGTAGATGATTAGTTAATTTTGAAGAGGCAATGAATGAAATAATTGATGTTATAAAGAATAATCATACATTTATTAAAACTTTAAGAAAGAAAAGATGTGATAGAAGTGAAGTGGGTATACGAGACCAAGTTTAGTATACAAGTGTAAAACTGAACATCAAGGCTAGTATAAAATGGTTTCTTACAACTTGGATTTGAATATAGAAAGAAAACTCTCTAGTGTCTTGAATAGAAACAATAAGAAAAATATTAGAAATAGTAGCACAAAACAAGTGATTAGCATGCTAAGTGGATCTAAAATCTATATATTTTGAATGGTTTCATTAAAAAATTGTATGTGAGCCACTAAGATATAAGATCTTAGGCTAGAAAAGCAAGGTCAATAAACTCAAGAGAACTCTATATGGAACCAAGCTAGCTCCTGAAAGATACAATAGAAATTATTCTTACCTCTTCCTAGAATGACTTTAGTAGGAGCAACAATGAGCCTTCATTATATATAAAAATCAATTAACAAGTTACATTATAATTGAATATTTATATGTTAATAATTTGATATTCACAAGTGATTTAATAATTCATTTTTTAAAAGAGCAATGAAGAAGTAATTTTAATCCAACATTACATAAATGACTCATTGGTAGTCTAATGTATTTGATAATCATAAACATAGACATTATGCATGGCACCAAGGTTCATGTAGTCTCCAGAGGAATCCCCTCGGCAAGAATGGATTTTGTTCAAGTGTAGGACTGGAACCAAAAAAACATAATTTCGTAATCAATGTTGGATGAGTTTAAACTCATAAGATAAAAACAACTCATACTCTTTCATATGTAGAAATAGAATATGTATCAGCAATAGGAATAGCATGTTTGGCAATTTGGATGAAAAAAGAGTTCTAACAATTTTAATGCATTGTAACAAGGTTTTGATACCACATGTTGAATTGTCAATACCAAAAAAATCATTAACATTAATGTCTGAAACATATTAACCTACATCTAAAATGATAATTACAATTGTTATAAAATATAAATGATATATCAATCATAATTGTTATTTGCAGGAAAGTTTGCAGACACCTCTTCATATGCCTCTATTTAAAGATCACTGCATCTGTTTATTGATATAGACAACATATCTTTATGCTCTCCAAACTTTCTACACTGTATCAGGTTCATGGGAGAGCTGGCAGAAGATAATGAGCAGCAGTAGGAGAGATCGCAGATAAAGAGATCAAAGGAATAAAAGAGATCACGGGTGGCTGCCAAAATTAACATCTATCCTGGCAGATGAAGATAGATATGAGAAGTTTAGAATTAGAAAATTTACATGCACAAATTTTTTTCAAAAAAACTCCATGCAAAGGCAGATAGTGTGAAGGAAACCACAAAGGAAGATTGAGGGAAAAGAAAAACGCTGCAAGAAAGAAAAATGGATCCTGCCAAGAGAGGACGGAGTCCCAAAATCTGAAGGTAATCCCTGGTAAAGATCAAAGAATAGGTTGAGAGTGAAATTGAGAGTCAAAGGAGTCAGCTGTTGTTCCAGATCGTAGAAAAAAGAGAGGACAGTTGAAAAAGATGTCATTGTCTATTACCATTATTGGAATAAACTGCTGTAGCAGTAGAAAGAGATGTCGTCAACACTATAAGGAAATAAAAAATCAGAGACAATAAAATAAAAGCGATATTGCTGAAATTATAAAAAGGAGAGATCGGGGGTTTAGATAACAGCTGAGGTGGTAAGGTTGTCAAATAAATCGTGAAGCCGCCCATCCTAAATCAGTAGAAAGTCCTCCCTGTTGGCAACGGAAGCTTCGATCTTCCACCATTTCCAGTTTGATTCACTGTTCATCCTGCACAGTTATTTAGTGATTTAATAAAGATTTTAATTTGCATTGATTTTAGATCTGCCATCGGTGTATGTAATGCATGATATAAATAAGTGCGGTATAAGTGCAGGTTTAATCTTTACTTTTGAGATCTTATTCTCTATAAGAGATTCCATGTTTTGAATTGTTTTGAAGTGTATCCAGGCAGTATGTAATTCTGAATAAAAGTGTTTTGTGTTTATTTTAATCTTTACTGTAACAGTGTTCTGTTTCCTTTATTTTCTCCTGTTCTGTGTTTCTTTCAGATTGGTATCAGAGCTATCGGTAGAAGATCCTGCAAATGATCGTGTTTTATGAGTTATCAGAGCTGAAAGATCATGGGAAGGTTTGGAAATTAAATAAGAGTGTAAAGTTGCAGTAAGCTGTTAAATTGAAGTTTTGCAGAAGGATCAAAGATGCTAAAAACATTTGGTGTGGTTTCTAAGAGGCCGTAGCCAAGAGAATGAAAGACTACTGCTGCTAGTCAAAGAAGTTGTGGGCCATTTGAAAAAGGCTGATTGCAGAACCTTGCAAGGGAATATCACATCAGATAGAGAGGAATTGCTGCTATGTAGGAGATCGTCAAATTATGAAGGTTTTGGATTTGGTAAGAAAGATAGATCTGAAGTTGCTAGTATTTCAAGTTCAAGAAAATCAGTTGAAAAAATTCGGTGTTTGCATTGTCATAGAGAAGGATATAAAAATTGTTGGGATCTACATTCATGTAATATTTGTGGATTGAAGAATCATTGTGATAAGAATTGTTGGTACAAAGAGTCAAAAAGTGAATGCATGAAGATGAATTGTGGATGGAGTTATGAATCAAGTTAGCAAATAGTTACACGTATGATCCAAAATTTGTTCAGGTATAAAAGTTCATATGTGAATGAGAGAAATTATCAAAAGTTTGAATGTTTTGGTCAAAGGAAAATATTGTTTACCAAGACATCTACAAATAGTGAGTTTGCAAGAAGTTTCAAATTGATGTTTTGAAGGTTTGAAAGACTACCATAGCAGTTGGAGGAAGCCAAAAGAAAGGAAAGATTTGGAGATCAAGAGATGGTTAGGCGTTATCAAGCAAAGAAAATATTGGAGAAAATCTGAAGACTTGGTTATGGATATCAGAAAGAGACAAAGGAAAAGACTGTAGTCACGAGTAAAGGAATATTGAGTGTTGATGCATTCATGATCAAAATTAAGGGTGAGTTCATTAAAGCTTCAAGATCATATTGTGAGTCAGCATCAAGGGGGATTATGTTAGTATTCTTGTTATGTGTTTCTTTCACTCCCATTTTGTAGTTGCCTCAAAGGCATAGTGTGGCATAGGAGACAAAAAAGACAGTCAATTCATTTTCACAAACAAGTCATGGGAGGACTTTTCACAAACAAGAGATCCATTGTCAAGGAGAATAGGGTTTCCATACAATAAGGTTTTTAGCTAATTTTTGAAGTTGCCAGACTAGAGCTGAAATCTTAAGTGAAGTTGCTGAAGCCATTAATAAGTGCAAGGATCCTATAGAATAGTCAATGGTTTCCAGTTCATGAAGAAAATGGGCTATGAAGGAAAAGGTTCGGGAAAATATAGACAAGGAACTATAGAACCTATTAAGGCAATAATGAGACCAAAAAATGAGGTGCTTCGATATGTTAATAGTGATAGATATATAATTGATGATGCAGATATTATAAGCTCATGCAAATGAGTTCAAAGAATGCAGTATTTGCATTGTCATAGAGAAGGACATAAAGTAGATAAATGTTGGGATCTTCACTCTTATTGAATTTCTGGGTTGAAGAATCACTTTGCAAAATCATGTTGGAATAGAGAAGGTAATATGAAATCTATGAAAAGTTTCTATGCATTTTGATTATGGATGGATTGATACATCCAATTGGAAAAAGGTTACAAGAATGTTCAAAATAATGTACAAACACAAATATTCTTAGATCCAAAAAAAAACATACAAGAATAAGTAACATTAGTTGCAAAGATTATTTTTGAACCTAAGAAGCTATGGTCTTGGTCACAAAGATCATAGTGTTGATCGTAGAGATAATTGTTGAAATGCTATAACATTGGTTGCAAAAACCATTGAGGTTGTAGTGTTGGTAGTGGAGATTGTTACTATAGTTATGAAATATTTGATCACAAAGATCATTATTGGACTTGATCACAATGACCGTTATTAAAATTGATTGCAAATATCGTTGCTATATTAGTGAAGTTTTTTTATCATAAAGATTTTTAGAAATGCTTCACTTTATTTTGTTGATATTTGTGAAGATTTCAATCGCAAAAGTATTTGAAAACGCTTCACTTTCTTTATTGACATTCATGATGGTTTTGATTGCCAAGATCTTGTGAAATTCTTCACCTTCTTTTGTTTACACCTGTGAAGGTTTCAATCACAAAAATCTTTGGAAACAATTCACTTTCTTGAGTGATGTTTATGAAGATTTTGATCGCAAGGATCTTCATAAACACTTCACCTTCCTTATGGATATAATCATGAAGATTATATACATTTTGAGTGAAATAACATGATTTATTCTTCTTTTGTACATGGATTGTTGAAAAACTGATTTGTTATAGGTGACCCCATCATCTAGTTAGTTATACTAAAAGAGGGCTAAAAAAAAATTTCAAACCAGAAGAAGAGCAAAACAAGGGCTTCGCACAGCCCTGTCAAGCTCCACTAAGTGGTCCAACTTTTGAGAAAAATACAAGAGTAATTGACCCCTATCTACAATGTTCCAGTTTGCATGTGATCAGAGGCCCATTTGGCTAAACAATCGGCTACTCCGTTCCATTCTCTAGGAACATGATTGAAAGTGACAGGATCCAAAGAAACACACAAATTAAGAATATGCTTAACAACCAAAGCTAAATGCCAACAAACATCTTCTAAAGTCCACCTATTCAATAAATTCACCACCACCTGGGAATCCTAGTCACAAATGATTCTTCTCCACCCAAGTTGACAGCCATGTTCCACGTCATATAAAATGCCAAGAGCTTCCATCAAATTGCTAGTATGAAAACCCTTATAAAAAGAAAAAATAAACTAAACAGTCCCAGCCCAACTCCACCAATCCTTGCGCATGAGGAAGATGAAGACGTTTGCAACAACCAACATCTCGAAGATACATTACTTCCGTCAAATCACATTTTGTTGAAACAGTTTTTCCCAAAAAATGAAGAGTTTTAATATAATTTATGAAAGATGTTAAAAATTTAAAATCCTTCTTGATCATAATTGTCATATACAGACACTTCTGTTTGTAAAACACATCTCTCCATATGTCTCTATTTAATGATCAATGATCTGTTTATTGATATAGGAAACATATAAGAAACATATATTTATGCTCTCCAGATTTCCTACAACAATTAATCCAATAAAAACAAAAGAATAATCCTTCAGATAAAAGAACTGGAAACTCAGTCTGGAAAAAAAAAGTATATGTTATTTTTCACAAAAGCAAACGTAAGTTAATGGATCATATAAAGTAAATCTTTATAAAAAAATACCAACAGCAACGAGCGGATCCCTGTGACACAATGAGACGAATAATTGGGCGATTAAAGATAATATCAAGTTGCAGCCATATACAAATAGTGCAGGTTGCATATGACTTTTAGCGCAAGTCTGGAATTTGGCATTATTGTGCACTGTATTTATTTGTTTCTGAGCGCTAAATTATTAGCCAAATATTAAGTTGAACATAATCCTTGCAACCTTAGCTTTTTACTATTTCAATTTTGAATTTTATATGTACTTTCATAGTAAACTATTCCAAAACTATTAAACTTATATAAATATTATTAAACACATCATAAACAACCATACACAGTTAAAAAAATTACAACAAACATATAAAACAAAATCATACTCCAAAAACCACACTTCAATCCACAATTGTTTATACCATCATAAACACTTTATAGATAATTTTGTTTCCTTCTAACTTAAATTAATATCTGTCCATTAAAAACCTGTTCCAATCTGATTTTACAACTACAAAAATTTATTTTATAACATGTTCATCATAAATCATTGTCATAATTCAAACTAATGAAGATGATGACACAATTTTGCAAAATGACCAGTAATGTGAACGTATTCATCTAGATGTAACTGTAACGATATACCAGTCTACCATATCAAACTTAATAGCCTGTACAGCCCAAGTTGGATTTAATGAGAGGTGCACTGCGTTTAACAATTACTGCCATTGAAAAGCATTCAATTTTGTATTATATATGAAACCATGAATTAAGATACACAGAAGGGTTGAATTTGGAACCAATCATCAATCCAAACTATAAATGTATTTGATCTGCAGCTTTTTGAACAGCAAAAATTCTTATAAAATTTTTACTATGCTGTGTCATGATCTCATGACTATAACAGTATGGTTCTTCATGTTAAAAAGACAAATCTGTTGTTTAATATTTAATGCAGTATTCTCTTGTTTTCTATTCTTTATGAAAAGTGCCCACTACCAATTGCAGTGTTCTCTTGTTTTCTATTCATTATGAAAAGCGCCCAGTACCAATTGAGTACAAGAATATTAGAAAAGTCTATTAAAATAAATACTTGGTTCAGGAGATTTAAGTTGAGAAGGTTTACCAAATGTGAAAAGTTTCCTTTTTTTTATTGTGAAAACTTTCAGACACCATTTTCCAAAGTAATGCAAAGTAATGTAAACGTATTCGCCTAAATGTAACGTTATACTAGTCTACCATATCAAAGTTAATAGCCTGTACAGCCCATGTGGGATTTAATGAGAGGTGCACTACGTTTAACAGTCACTACCACCGATCAAAATAAACAGTCACTACCATCGGAAAGAATTCAATTCAAATTTGTATTATATATGAAACTTTGTAACACAACCATGAAATTTTTTGTTCATCATGAATTTAAGATACACAACAGGGTTGAATTGGGAACCAATTATCAATCCAAACTATAATTTTATGAGAAAAAATTGTTATCAAATTTTTGATATGCTGTGTCATGATTTCATGTCCATAACAGTATAGTTCTTCATGTTAAAAGACACTTCTGTTCTTTAATCTTTAATGTCCATAACGTATATATAATACTTTATGTAATGAGGCTATAACTTTTCTAATTAATTATAACATTGATGTACATTAAGATGATATTATTCTATATTTAATGATGATTCTAAACCCATAGGGTCATGTTATACATTATGATATGTTTTATGATCATCATTCTTATACATCTAATACATGTATAACAATGATTTTCCATTATAATCACTATATGGGCATCATTGCCTCTTCCAATGTGATGATATTATTAACCTTAATCAAGAATCATCGCAATGATCACAATGGTACTATAATTTCTGATTAATTTAAATCGAGAAAGGGATTGAATTCTTAAATAGTAGCTAAATAGTAAAATAGAAGGGAATCACAAAAATAAAAAATCTCATGAGAGGTGAGACTCAAAAGAAGAAGAAGAAGAAGAATAAGTAGATAGAGGAATATTTTGACTAGAACTAAGAACCTATGGGAGACTAGGGTTCAACCCTATACAATAGAATTCTCTTTCACCAACCCCTAAAGAGTAAGGGAAGAAGGAGAATGATCTTTACTCTTTCCATGAACAATTGTGCGAGAAATATTATAATCCATCTCGCCAATATTGTGGGAGATGAGAAGTGATCCCTCAATTGGAAATCCCTCAATTGGAGAGACAACAACAAACAAAGGGGGGTGACTAAAAGAACAAGGAAAATCAAAGACCACTAGAGAAGATGACTATTGAAAGAGTAGCCTATGGAAATGATGGTACTACAAGTTTTTTGTCACATGCTAAATCATTTTTTCCTTAGAATTATGTGTAAATTTGAACGATGATATATTATTAACTAGTGAGTTTAGACTTTTATTTTGTTGTAAATTTTTATAATGGTCCAATACATCCTGTTTATGTTACACTTGTTTCATGAACCAACCTTTCATTCTATGTTGTCATTTCCTCAATTAGCTAGAAATGAATATGTTATATTGCAGCAACCTCTTGTACCTCCCAATCTCATGATTTACAAGCCTGTGATGTTGGAAAAAACATTATTTTAAAAAATCACACCTTTCCTCCTGCCAAAATATGCAAGACAATATATTTTCATACATCTTATTGTAAATTTAGATTCTCTAATAATAGAGGCATTGCATTTAAACATAAATCTAAACAACTCCCTCCTTTAACAATGAGAATCATATGAAAATGCATGAGTAGATCAATCAAATTGATCTTATTTTACATTATGCACACACTATAATAAGGTTACAATTGAGATTAAAAAGAAACCAATTTATACAAATATTGATGAGAAACTTCATTACTCATATATGCTTATTTATTCCTCTTCATATTTATCACATTATTTTTCTTATCTTTATTTATTTATATTTGTGTTTCTATTATTTCTAATTTGCCTTCTTCATATGCCATGTATGTCCTCACCCTCCTTACATATTCATGTATTTACATTATGTACCCTCACAATTTGGACCCTTTGATTATGACATGTCCTTTGTACCCCCTTGTCAATCTTTTTATTTCATGGCTTGGTTGGCATGTTTCTTACATTACTCATTGGGATGCATTTACCTTGTGTGCCCTCACAATTTGGATGCTTTGATTATGACATGTCCTTTGTACCCCCTTGTCAATCTTTTTATTTCATCACTTGGTTGGAATATTCCTTACATTACTCATTGGAATTGCTTATTTATTTTTATTTGACAATTTTTATGTCACTATTTATAAGATTCATCATGCCTCTGTATTGTAAGTTTGTTTTCTATATTTAATATATTTTCACAAAAAAAATGATAGAAATAGTTAAATGCATCCAAAGGTAATTGAGAGCATCTCAAGTTAAAGTTATATTTAATATAATAAAGTGTAAGATAATTACCCTTATTTTATATAGCATACCTTCTCTACAATGACAAGGGGTGTAGAAACTCTAATGGCCTTTTTCACAATCCTCCTACTAATATTTAAAAGACTTTTTTTAACTCATTGTTTCATATGTCATTTTATGGTATGATCAAAGGCATATCTCTAATTATAATAACACATAAGAAAGTCTTAAATATTTTAGAAATAAACTATTCATTTAAAGACAAGTAAGATCTCTATTACATCATTAACTATAACAAAGAAGAATACATATGGTAACCTCATACATTAAATAAGATTTCCATGTACAACCTATTAATGTAGAAGATATTTCAGCATCAAACTACTAACTATCATAGAAAGCATAGGAACACTAATACCTAAAATTTAGTCTAGAATTTGATATTTTGATGGGAGAATGGTTGATTTCAGTTGCATGCCTTTGGACGGAATTCCATGAATTGTGGATGATGTAATTTAATTGTAGATGATGTAATTCAATTGGATCTCCCATGTTGGAGAGAAAAAGACGTGCTTGATTCTTGGATTTTAGACATTATAGCTTCATTTTTCAACATAGCTTTCTTCAAGAATTTGGAAGTTATCTTACTTTCTTTCTTATTCATCATATTTTATTTATGAACTCATTTTTTCTTTGGTCATATTCTGCTTAATTCATTTTTTAAATTATATTTTTTTTATATATCATTTTTTTTATTAATATTATTTTTATAATGAAATTTAAACAAGTTTAAATTCAGTTTTTTACAAGAAATTAATGATATCTCCATCTATCAATAAATCAATTGAAACTATTTATAAATAATATTTTTAAATATGTAAAAAATATATTTTAACTAAAAAATAATATCTAAAAATAATCAATAAATTTTCTATAACACAATTAAATAAAAATATGTATATATAAAAATAGTTACATAAATGATTGAAACATTAAAAAAAATTCTAACTACACTATATGAACACAAAAAATAACTATCAAATATCTACAATTTCGTTAAACCACTCAACCCTGGATCTTTCACTTTACAAATCATTAAAACTTATGAAACTACAAATTTAAAGGTGTTGTTCAATATAGAGTTAGAGAATGACACTAGAAGAATTGCATTGGCTAAGCCAATCTGAGATCATCATATTATCTAAGATTCTTATTTAGAGAAAAAGTTACTTAAAAAACAATGGCACTAGAAGAATTGCTTTGGCTAAGCCAATCTGAGATCATCATATTATCTAAGATTGTTATTTAATGAGCCACACCAGAAAATGAAAATTGTTGCAACTCATCAAACAACTCTTTAAGAACATCTTCGCTAATGCATTAGTTCATGTATGTGAAGTTACCCATCTGTATCCAGTTTTGTGTCAGTTTTCTTTCCATGGACAGTTCAACTCATCACAGCCATTTTCATTGAAGAATTGCTTTGGCTAAGCCAATCTGATATCTTCATATCACTAAGGTTGTGATTTAATGAAGGACACTAGAAGAATTGAAATTGTTATAAATGATCAAACAGGTCTATAATAACATCTTCGCTAATGCATTAGTTCATGTATGTGATGCAACCTATCTGTATCCAGTTTTGTCTCAGTTTTCTTTCCATGGACAGTTCAACTCATCACAGCCATTTTCATTGAAGAATTGCTTTGGCTAAGCCAATCTGAGATCTTCATATCACTAATGTTGTGATTTAATGAACGACACTAGAAGAATTGAAATTGTTATAACTGATCAAACAGGTCTATAATAACATCTTCACTAATGCATTAGTTCATGTATGTGATGCTACCTATCTGTATCCAGTTTTGTCTCAGTTTTCTTTCCATGGGCAGTTCAACTCATCACAGCCTTTTTCATTGAAAAACAAAAGGACTTATACTTGTACATTCCCCCTTAATATTGAAATACACAGACTTCATCTAGCTAAATTTTTGAACTAAAAATTTCACAATCGTCCCATAATTCATTTTTTATATCTAAATATGCCAAGTAGTAACAATACAGAAAGCAAAGCTTCTGATCCTAGATTTATGACTGAAACAGCGTAACATTCTGCCTTAAGCTTACCCGATCAATTGCTGAAGTTTAACATATAGTGTCTCGAAATTAGTAATGCTATGGTCTGCTACCTGTGAAATTAAAATAAAATGCATTCAGAGTTTTGAAAAGAATTAAGCATACAAACTGTAGGGCGTCGCTGCCTGTGAAATTAAAATAAAATGCATTCTAGTTTTGAAAAGAATTAAGCATACAAACTGTATGGCATTGTTGGGAAAATACCTTGGCATGTATGGTATAGAAGACTTTTCCATTATTCACAGACGAAGCAGCACTCACAACTTCAACTCTACATTCTTCCAACACCAGAAGAACATCGGACAAGGCAATCTGATTCTGGATCGAGTTTATATATACCTGAAATGTAGCTGAACCGAATGACTTTATTTTAATTGATGGGAAACCCTCATCTGATTTCTGGAATTCCAGAGGCTTGGATATTTCAACTCCCTTAGGGCAAACTGCTGGAGTTTTGTTCCTGTCTCTTTCCTCCGATAGATCTTTGATCTGTTGCTTTAGATAATGAACATAATTAGCAGCTTCCGCCAGTTGGTCTGTTACTGAACGATTTCCCTGCACAATATCGATTCCAATTCAATTCGGACAAAAAAAAAATCCACCAAATAAAACTATTTGAGCTCTGAAATGAAATAAAATCATACCCGAATACTTTCTTCTGAAAGTACTGATCTCAGCTCCGAGTAGAGAGAATTCATGTCTTTCCGCCGCTGCCTTTCAACCAATTTGTGAGTAATCTGTTTGTTGGGTTGTGAGCCTGCCATCTTCCCAACATTACATGAACTGGGGTTACCAAATCCATCTTCTGAAGATTTCTGAAAGTAGAAATCCAGAGCATTTTGGTAAGTTTTCTCTTGTTGAGATGGGATGGAACTGAAATTCGACAAGTCAAATTCCTTGTTTGGATAGAAACTCATGGTATAGGGAAAATTGGTCATTAGGGTTGTTGGGTTTTAAAACCAGACTGGAAATCAGATTCGCTGCGAAAAGGATAAAGGATTTGGTACTTGACCTGGCAAGATCTGGAATGGGCTTTAAAAAGGATAAAAGATTAGGGTTCGTGGATTCTCATCAGAGATATATTAGTAGGGTAACCAAATTAGGGATTGCGAAATCTGCACGATCTGATATTGCATCTACTCAGTGGGTCCAAATCTTCAAAACTAATTAGAAAACAAGATCTGAATCAAATTAGATCTTTGAGAACTGGTCAAAGTGAGGGCAAAAGCGTTCAATAATTCACACTGTCAGAGTTCAATGTCTTTTACCTACCTCCTTCAGAGACAGATAGAGTCCCGTGAATTAAGAAATGTTTCCTGTATGGCTTTTCCACTGCATGAATGAGGGCTGTAAATGGATTGATTAGTCAAATATCTGGATTTTAAAAGTCTCTCATGATTACACAGGATTTCCAACATGGAATCTTATCATTTACCATTTCCTCTTTGGTTTATTTTATGTTCTTTGCGTTTCTAATTAAGGAGGAAAAGCAGTTTACAATGACACCTATTCATGAAAAGGATGGTAAGTCGATGGTCGCAATGCCAGCATATTAAATGCTTGTTTTTCACGTTGGAAAATTGTTGATTTTTTATATCAGGCCAGCACATTTGCTGTTCTGTTATTAGTTTATTTTTGCTGGAATCATGATCTGAAATGTTTTTAAATAAAAAATTGGGTACATAATCCCGACCATGTTTCCCATATTGAAACTCTGAAGAAAACGCAATGGCATTTAGAAAATAAAAACACGTGCCTATTAGATAATGTTTAATTAATGGATGGCAATTTCTAAATGGTAGGTTACCAATTTGGCATATAGATCTTTCTGCAAGCCTACAAGGGATGCATTCTTTAGTAGGTGTTTATCATTTTCCAAAAACTGAATTTAATAATAGTAAATCAGTTAATATAATTTTTTTGTAAGGAAAATGCTTGTCAGAATTAAAGTTATAGGCTAGTAAAAGTTTTTTGTGTTTATAGAATTTATAGGTTAAACAAAATAAATATTGATTTTACTCAATAAATCAATCACATCTTTTTTTTTTTCCATGGGTTAATTTTTATTAATCTCCACAGAAAATTACACATCAGAAATGGTCTGTGATCTCACAAAGAACAATCAATTAAACAATTTTATCTTCTTCAACTAATTGCTGAAATGTATGAGATAAATCTGAAAGCAAATGTCCCCCATCTGCAATATTCCAATCTTGCTAACATTCAGACGCCCATTTGACCAGACAATCTGCTACTCTATTCCACTAACAGAGAATATGGGAAAAAATAACAGAGTCAAAAGACCTAAGCACTATAGCTAATCTACATGTTTATTATAATACTCACAATTATCTTAAATCTTGATTAACCTTAAAATTCTTAATTAAAATATATTTGATTATGATTAATTCCAAATATCAAACATCAAATGCAAATACACAACTAGAATACATAGCAAAAATGCAAATCAATTCAGATTTTTCTAAATAATAAATCTTATTAAAACCATCTCTCATCATGACTATCCCAACTAGACATCCCTTAAACATTACCACAATTGCAATACTTTTAATCTAATATAAACCAAAAGATTTATGAATAAGTTGTAAAGGAGTTTTATAAACATTTTTAAAGAATACAAAAAAAGTTTTTCAAATGCTTATGCTAATTATAAATTAATAGTATCCACAAAAAGGAAATTAAGAAGAAAGGGCAAGGGAGAGAAGAAATCAGCTAATAAAAATGAATTCTATAGATTTATTGAACTTTCTATCTCATGTATGGATAAAGCATATCAATTAACCAAATTAAGAACAACATCATTAACATAGATGCACACTTCAAATGAAGGAAACTACAAAAGATAGTTTGTATAAACTTGTTTGTGTGCAAGGTGAAACACAACATCCATTAATTATTCATAGCATATCTTCAGTATAATTACAATAAGATTGTGATATCTAATTAATTTGTATAAATCTAACATTACTTTTTTGAACTCATACTAGAGATTATATATTGTTATGGTAAGATTCTAATTTTCTAGTGGGATGATTAATTTTTTTAGTCATTATTTTTTCTTACAATTTTATTAAACTTTCTTAGGTTCGTAAAGTGAGTTTAATTAATTAATAAGTAGGTGATAAGATATGTTATTTTTTTCTTTTATATTGAAGAAGATTTGAACTAGCCACCATCTAGATGCCTACAACATAGACTTTGTCATTAAATAATAAATAGGAGATAATATTTTGAAGTTTTACCATCATAAAGTGAGAAGTATTTACTACTTTTAGATTACTTAGTGTTCACTTTCAATTGGTTTGATTTGTCACCTCCATCTTCTCCCTAGTTTTATGTCAATTCACTACCTACCTTGTATTCTATATTATTTTGCATTCATTCACATTGATGCATCCACTCATTCTTCTATAGCTTATCTTTGAGCTTATTGTTGAAATAATTAAGACAATTATCTAATTATTAATTAATTGCATCCTTTAGTTACTTTATTCACTTAAGCTAAACTTAGGTTCTTTTTAACTTTTATTTAATTAGGCTAATATTAGCTTCACTTTAGGTCTGGATGTAGTTAAGCTTATTTGAGCTCCTAATTTGTATTTCTTTAGTTCTCATAATTTTAGCATTAGGGTTTTGTACCTAGAGTTTCATTAATCCTTTTATAAGGATTTATTCATTCATTGTAATTGTATCTCTCCTAGTGTATCTCCAATGAATCTTTTATGAAATATTATAGAATTTATAGGTTGTTATTAAGCATATAATCTCCTTGCTTGATTTAATTTGTGCGTAAAATCATGTTCATAGTGTCCCAAAACCCTAAGATTAACTGTCATTTTGTCAAAATCTAAGTAGTTGAAAAATTGAGTCATGTTGGATAAGGGCACAAAAATCAAGGTAAAATATAGAGGTAGTTAAAAAAATATGGGCACTTTGTAGTGAATTAGAGGTCACCATCTAGCTCAAGAGACCCAAGAACCCTAAAAATTCTTACATCCAAACATTAAAATTTCTAAGTCAAATTTTTTTTTGAGCAATTTAATGTGTGGGCATGCAAATCCTTAGGGATCATACAAATTTGTAATTATTAGTGGGGCAATTCCTATCCTCGTTCTCTCTTTCTTATGGGGGGACATTCATTATACTGTTGTGAGAGAAGCAATCCTTAGGGGCTCACATTGAGTCCTCCTTTTCTTCTTTCTCTAGTATAATTGTTTCACTTTCTCTCTTTTAGAGAGAAGTCTTCTCACATTCAGTTTTATCATTTTCTCTAATTGTGAGAGATCCATTGCTTTACATTATTTTGTACATGAGTACCTAATCAAGCCTAGTTGTTGGGACTCATTCATCCATACATTCATATTAGCTCTTTAACTTATCTCTAACTTAATCTTAAGGTGGGGTGTTGGAGTAATTAGGAAAATTATCTAAAATTGTTAACTAATCAGGCCTTTTTTATTTTATTCACTTAAGCTAAACTTAGGTTCTCTTTAGATTTTATTTAATTAGGCTAATATTGGCCTCATTTTATTTCTATATGTAGTTGAGCTTAATTTAGCTTCTACTTTTCATTGATTTAATTATCATAATTTTGCATTAGTGTTTTGCACCAAGGGGTTCATTCATCCTTTTATAAGGATTCATTCATTTATTGTAATTGGATCTCCAATAGTGTATCTCCAATCAATCATTTGTGTAATTATATAGAATTATTAGGTTAATATTAAGCATATATTTTTTTTCAAAATCTCTTTTGTGTTATAGGCATGTTTTGCTTGTTGATGAATCTTGGCTCCTATGGTCGATGTGTTAGGAAACAAACAAGTTCAATACTAACGATTATGAAAATCAATCTCTATCCAATAAACTAATCAAAGGATGAGATTTAAGGCTTGGATAGAAATAACATGAAAAATCTGAAACTCATTTGCAAATTTAAAAATTAAGTTGACTTAATTTTGGAAAAAATATGTGTAGATCCTTCTTCTTTATGATGCTAAAAATGAACCTATTAACCATGCTTAATAAACCTATCTTATGTGAACTTATAATAGAATAAAAAATTAATAACATCACCATAAGATAGCATAAATAAGATATAAACTAACAACATAACATCCACACATAATATAGGATTTACTTGGGTAAACCCTTGCGGTAGAAAACTCCACCAAGAATAGAGGACAACCTGATGCAGGAGCATCCCTAGTTCTTAGAAATCTTGCATAGACCAAAAACATATTTTTTTTCAATTTGTTCCTATTTTGCAATTTTAACATTTCTTTCTCCATTTTCTTGCATTTGCTCACCAGATCTTGCGGAGCTTATTTTTTTGTGGACATGATCATCTTCCTTTTCCCAGAACTATAGGACATTTGGATCATTTTCCGGCAAGTTATCGCTTCTGGATTCCAAAACAGTTTTCTCTCTTAGAACCCCGAAACCACTTGGACCTATTCTTTATTCATGAATCTTGTAGATCCTTTACATAGCTTGTAGAGCTTTAGTTCGTTGATTCCAATGTTCCTTGGTATGTGGGAGACCTTCCCTCTGATCCGTACTTCATCCTTTGGATTTTTCAAAGGATTCTATTTGGTGAAGGTCGACCTAGTGGTCTTTCATGTTTCATCATGTTCATCATTGTTTGATCCCTCTTGGGCCAACCAGATCTCCCCGAATCATATAAATCATTGTAATTGAGCATCTGAAATCATTCCAGAAAATATAGAAGATATATCTTCAGATTTAGAAGTCCAGAGTTGACCGAATTTGTAATTGAGCATATATGTAGCAGGCCAATGAACCAAATCTTGTAGCCTGGATGTTACCGATCATTTGTAATCAGTGTTCATGATCTAATTCATTCAGTTCTTCATTGTCTCCATTATCTTGTATTACTTTCGTTGTGTTTATTCTTGTTGCATGGTCTAGGTAGATCTCAGTGAGGTCCTTCCTAACTGTGACTACACTAAGTGGTATCAGAGAAAGATTTCATTATGTTGATTGCATTGTCCTGAAGATCTTCTTGTGGGGTGGCAGATTGTGGATCCAACCTATAGATGCAGAGGACTGGTGTGAAGATGGCACGAATAGGAAATAAGAATGGTGGAGCATGTTGGAATGCAAACCCTGCTGTGATGGAAATGTTGAGAGGAATTGCAGCCAAGTTAGAATCTATTGAAACAAACTAGAGAAGAGGTCGACATATTGACGATGTGAGTGAAGATGAAGAAGAAGAAGCACTAGCAAAACAAGTAGCAAATCTACCAGTGATGGATCCGGAAGAAGAGAGGTTCTTGAGGCTTTTGAGTAGGGCGAACACTAAACAACATTTTACCCCACTGGAGTATGATGGAAAGTTGGATTCAGATGAATTAATGGATTGGATCTCAGAGATGGAGAAGTATTGTGATTTTAAGAACACCGTAGAAGAAAGAAAGGTGAAATATGCCTGTACCAAGTTGAAAGGTCATGCATCTCTTTGGTGGGAACATTTACAGGTTAATAGAAAAAGAAGAGGTAAAGAGAAAATCAAATCATGGGAGTGGATGGTTTCCAAGTTAAAATCGAAGTTTATTGCAGCTACTTGCCAAGTAAATATGTTCTAGAAGTTGTAGAACTTGAAGCATAAAGAATCAAGCATGAAGGAGTATACCAAAGCATTCTACAAGTTGAATATTAGATCCAGACATGTCGATGATGAGGTTGAATAAGTTGCAAGATATTTGAATGGGATGTGGATATATATGCTCTGAAGAAGCTTACCAATATGCTCTGAAAGAAGAAGAAAAGTTGAACAAAAGACATGAGCAGAGACAAAGAGGTAGAGGTGGAAGGTTTTCTGAAGGGATATTTCAAAGAGGAAGAGGAACCTGTATAGATCAAAACAAAGACAAGGAAGTAAGAAAAGATGGTAGTTCATACCGAAAGGATGATAGAAATTTCTACCGGAGAAGAGAACCTGATGGTTCCCGAAATGAAAGTTTTGGGAAAGATGATAGAAGAAAAGATAAGAGAGTGTTTATAGGGACTTGATTTAAGTGTGGAGGAGAAGGACATCGTGTTTTCGAATGTGAGAAAAAAGAGAACACTGGGAGAACAACTTTGGTGGAATAAATCCCCACTAGATCAGCTAACAAACTAGAAGATGGAGAATTGTTGATGATGAGGAGAGCTTTGTGTCATACTAGAGAAGATGAAGATCCCTTGCAGAGGATAAATTTGTTCAAGACCAGATGTAAGGTATCTTGTAAGTGTTGTAAAGTAGTCATTGATAAAGGTAGTTTAGATAATCTTGTCTCAGAAGAAATGGTAAATAAATTGAAGTTAGAAGGATTGTAACAACCTAAGCCTTACCAAATAGCTTGGATTCAAGATGATCATAAGTTATTAGTAAGTGAGCAATGCTTGGTGAAATTGAAAATCAGAAACTATCATGATGAAGTTTGGTGTGATATTATGCCTATGGATATTTGTCACCTTTTGTTGGGAAGACCTTGGTAGTTTGATATATAGTAAATATAATATGGAAGGAAGAACATATACACTATTGTGGCAAACAGGATGAAACAAACCTTGTTACCCTTGGAGGATCCCTTGAAGAGTGAAGTCTATACAAATGCTAGAATCTGTTTGGTGGATGGAATGAGACATGAGAATGTGTTTTTTGCCTTAGTTCCTAAGAAGAATGAGAACCCGAAGCATGAAGAACAATCGAAGGAGATAAAGGACTTGCTAACATAATATAGAGACATCATTTCAGATAATGTGCCTGATGGATTACCCCCTATAAGGAGTATCAATCATTGCATGGACTTCATTCCCAGAGCTAGTTTTCTGAACAAAGATGCACACCAGTTGACACTAGGAAGGAATGAAGAGTTGAATAAACAAGTGTAGGAATTGTTGAAGAAAGGTTTGATTAGAGAAAGTATGAGTCCTTGTGTAGTACCAAAAGTATTAGCACCTAAGAAGAATGAAGAATGGAGGATGTGTACCAATTCCAGAGCAATAAACAAGATCACAGTGAAGTACTGGTTTCCTTTACCTAGGATGGATGACATAATGTATTGCTTGAGTGGAGCTGAATATTACACAAAGATGGAATTTAAGAGTGGATATCATCATATTAAAATTAGAGAAGGAGATGAGTGGAAGACAACATTCAAGACAAATGAAGGATTGTATGAATGGTTGGTGATGCCTTTTGGTTTGACTAATGCACCAAGTACTTTCATGAGGTTGATGAATGAGGTATTGAAGAAATTCTTGGGTAAGTTTGTTATTGTATATTTGGATGACATTCTGATTTTCACTAAGACAAAAGAGGAGTATCTGTTGCATTTAAGACAAGTTTTGCAGAGGTTGAGAGAGGAGAAGTTGCTGATAAATCTTAAGAAGTGTACTTTCATGAAGGAAGAGTTAGTCTATTTGGTATTTGTAATATTTGTGGATGGATTGAAGATGGACCCTAAGAAGGTAAGAGAAATTGTTGAATGGCCTATAGTGGAAAGCATTGGAAAGGTAAGATCATTTCATGGATTAGCTAGTTTCTACCTAAAGATTATCAGAAATGTCAGTTCAGTTTGTAGCCATATGACTGAGACAATGAGAGGAGATAGGAAAGAATTCATGTGGACAACCAGAGCAAATAAGAGTTTGAATTGTTGAAGCAGAAAGTGACTGAGAAACCTAGGTTAGCTTTACTGGATTTCAATAAAGTATTTCAAGTGGACTGTGATGCAAGTGAAAATGCAATTGGAGCCATGTTAAGTCAAGAAGGGAGAGTAGTAGCTTATTTTAGTGAAAAGTTGAATGATGCAAGAAAGCAATATTCGGTGTATGATTGGGAATTTTATGTCATAGTTCAAGCCCTGAAGAAGTGGAGACATTACGTGTTGCCTAAGGAATTTTTGTTGTATACTGATCATCAAGCCTTGCAGTATTTGAACAGTTAGAGTAAGTTGAATTAGAGACATATGAGATGGGTAGAATTTTTGTAGAGTTACATCTTTATGTTGAAGCATAGGAGTGGAAAGTCAAACAAATTTGTTGATGCATTGAATAGAAGGAGAAAGTTACTGATAGAAATGAGAGTGATAGTATTAGGGTTTCAAGAGTTGAAGACCTTGTATGATAAAGACTTGGATTTTGTAGAGCCTTGGAAAGCATGTAGAGCACTGGATATGTTAGATAGAAATCAGTGGCTAGAATATTTCATTCAAGATGGGATGTTATTTAGAGGAGTTCAGTTTTGCATACCTAAGAGTTCTATGAGGGAGAGACTGATAAAGGAGAAGCATAGTGGAGGATTAGCCACACTTCAGTGTTGACAAAATAGTAGTGTTGGTGAGTGAACATTACTTTTGGCCTCAAATTCATAAGTATGTTAGGAAATTTGTGTAGAGTTATAGAGTTTGTCAAGTTGTAAAAGGTAGTAGTCAAAATGTGGAATTGTATACACCTTTGATAGTATCGGAGACACCTTAAGAGGATAAAAGCATATATTTCATACTTGGATTACCTAAGACAAATAGAGGAAATGATTATATATTTGTGGTGGTGGATAGATTCTCAAAGATGGCTCATTTCATACCTTGTAAGATGACATCAGATGCAGTGCATGTAGCTAACTTATTTTTCAAGGAAGTGGTGAGATTACATGGATTACCTAAGAGCATAGTTTGAGACAGAGACACTAATCTTGTTGGTTATTTTTTAAGGATGCTTTGGAAGAAGATGAAGATAGATTTGAAATTTAGTTCTACTTGTATACGCTTAAAATGGATAATGGGAAACAACAATATTGAAAGACTAACAAGGATCCAACCACAAAACCCTAGCCTAACAATGAAAGCAATACCTAAGACCATGCAAATAAACAAAATACATGAAATATTCCATTCACATGTGAAGTAGGGTTTCAATCTCCATTTCTTCCTATCTCCATTGATCTTGTTTGATATATTTTCTCTCAGATTTTATCTGTGCACAAGAGCTCAACAAAGAACAAAAATATGGTTGATAGCTTGATCGCAAGAGGGCTTGATTGCATAAGATTGATTAGGGTTCATAATGAAGGAGAGTATCCTCTTATATAGAGAACGGTGTAAGAAATGGAGGGATGAGATTAAGAGGTGTAAAGATAAATGGTTGACTAAGATTAAAGGGTAGGTAGAAGAAATAATTAAATGATAAAGGGGGTAGGTAAGAAAAGAATTAAGAGATGAGTGACATGTGTCGTGAGTAGAAAAGGATAATGAATTAATTAAATAAATAAAGATTTATTTAATTAATAGAGGAAGTGGGATCAATTAAATAAATAAAATATTTATTTAATTTTGAAAAATGATTATTTAAATAAATAAAAGTATTTATTTAAATAAGGAAAGGCATAGAAGAGGATTAATGAATTAATTAAATAAATAAAGATTTGTTTAATTAATAGAAGACTTAGGATAAAATAATTAAATAAATAAAAATATTTATTTAATTAGACAGGACAATTTTAGGTGTCTACATTTTGCCCCTCTTTCAGACAATGCATCTTGTCACGTTGGCTCAAGAACATAAGATAAACTGATACAAATTTTCTCCATGATAGGAATGATATGCCCCCTTGAGAGATTGGATGGAAATATTTGAAAAGATCACAGACAATTTCTCGTTAATAAAGAAAGGCTAGAAATGATTGACAAGATAGGCTGAAGAGACTTACATGAGAGACTAGGCTTAAGTAGCCTATAAGATAGGGCCACAAGGAAAAACATCCTCATTTGCATCCACACACTTAAGAGATCAGAATGTAGAGAGAGCTTAGGGAAGTCAGAGCAGTCAGTGAAGATGGATAGAGTTCATAGGTTCGATCGAGTTTGACTACATTAGAGACCAGATGACATGGGTGAGCCGGTAAGTACCTCGAAGCTACTTTGTATGTTTTTTCATTTATTGTTGTCATTAATGCATTTTAGGGTAGATTAACAAAAACAAAAAATCGGTGTTTTGCACTAGAAACGCATCTAGGTCAGTGCTAGGCACGTCTAGGTGGGATAGTTGCGTCTAGGTTAAGTTTGGTTGCATTTATGAATGTAATCACGTCTATGTTTAGAAAGGATGCGTCGATGTTCAGAAAGGCACGTTTGTTAAGGATAGTGGTGTGTCTATGATGTTCAAGTGTGTCTAGGGAAAGAAAGCACATTTGGGTTGATAAAAACCATGTATGTGTTGTAAATATACATTTGTGTCAAAGTGGGCACAAGTTGATAGTTCTGTGATGAACATATGATGTCGAGTGGATAAGATTCTGAGAGGATACATTCAAGCAAGTGCTGCAGAGAGACAAACTGAGAGATGGGCTAGAATTGGCAATTATGTGATGAACATACGTTGCCAATTGGATAAGTTGTTGAGAGGATACACTGAAGCAGGGCCTATAATAGGATCAACTGCAATGTGATGAACATATACACTAGCATGCAGTGCCATGTGATAGACATAAGCACTAAGATAGAAGTAGCACTATGTGATGGACATGAGTACCAGTAGGATTGACATGATTGGTTTGGTTGGATGTAGGAGTACTTTCTCCAGATAGAGTCATGGGAGAGATTTCCTGTGACACAGAGGTTGTGACCAGACTTGACCTTTGAGGAGCGGGCAGTTGTCGAGGGTATGCGATCGAGACACATCATGTATCTGCTTGATATTCAGGTGAAAAAAGGATTATTGACTACTCTAGTAGAGAGATGGCACCCTGAGACGTGTTCATTTCATTTGTCGACTGGCGAGATGTCAGTCACGATAAAGGATGTTTACAGGATCCTGAGGATACTGATCCATGATGAGATGGTGTCGTATGACTGAGAGGGTGACAAGGATGCACTGAGATGAGTCTTTGGAGACCCAAAGCTAAAGATGAGATCAGGTCATGTCAGTAGGGATGTTATGCTAGCTACTGGACACAGACTACTGACAGTAGTTGGAGGAGTGATTAAAGGTTACCTATGTCCAGATAGGGCGACATGAGGTATGGATTTTGGCTGGGGGAGGAATCTAGAGACATTGATAACATAGTACACTAGGTATGCATGGGGATTATGTGTGTTGGCATATTTATATCATGAGCTTCACTAGTTTGTGTATCTCGGTGGTTGTGGGGTGACTCTACTATAGGTGTGTTCATATGAGCACATTGCAGTGATGAGACTATTCACTTCATAGGGAGAGGACATGGATAGTCCTATGCATACTTATACAGTATGATCACTTCCCAGCCATAGATTGGAAAGGTGGACTATTGGAGACGGGTTATTGATGACATAGATAGTGACATATGGAGACTCTATCTTGACTGTGACGACTGGGAGGAGGACGCCACAGAGCTACCTTATGTTTTTAGGAGCAGGTATCTAATTGGATGGATGCCTTATATACTGGACAAACATCTAGTTGATAGGGTATGCAGGCAGTTTGAGCGATAGTAGAGGATGCCTTGAGGATCAAGAGAGTTTGCACAGATAGTGCAGGAGTAGGCTCACTGGGGGCTAATTTTTTCCTATGATGTTGTGGTTACATAGTTAGAGCAGATGGTTCCTATGCCTTAGGAGCTATTAAGGGATGTGGTTGATGCAAGTACAAATGCAGAGTATGATGCCTATTTTGTAGCACATCTAGTACCGAGGTTGACAGATCGAGATGAGCCTATCATAGTGGAGGATGATGATGATGATGAGGATGATGATGATAGGGGTGGAGGGAGATGAAGGAGGTGGAGGAGAGGAGCAGCGAGGAGGGTGGTGAGGGGTAGTGGTGGACAAAGGGATACTAGAGAGAGGGATGATGAGTGATAGGATCCACAGGTAGGGAGGTCACTGAGACCACCGAGGGGTAGAGGAGGACAAGTATTATAGGTTGGTGGATAGGTACAGGGATAGGCTAGGTAGGAGGATGAGCTTCTACCACCACAAGAGATTGTAGCAGGATAGATTGCTGAGATTGAGGATCTTGAGAGAGATGTGACTTGATTGAGGTCACAGTTGGTAGAGATGTAGAGGGAGAGGGATCAGGCCATCCAAATGTATACTAAGGCTGAGGAGGGACTAAGGGAGGGTAGGAGAGTAGGTGAGGACATAGGGGCTGGATGTGCATATGTCCTATGGGCAGGAGAAGAGATAGCCTATTGGAGAGATCTGTATTATGTAGCTATTCCTCTAGAGCTGAGGGCTAGGAGTTTGACAAGAGCTTCCAAGATGACTACCACAAGGGGGAGAGATAGACAACAGGCATCTAGTGGTGGGGTTATCGGTCCACCCGCACCACTAGGTGGAGGAGACAGAGGAGGAGATCTTGGAGCAAGGACTTCGAGAGCTCAGATTCCTTTGAGACCAACTAGCTCCAAGGGAGGGTCTTCATCATAGCTCACCTAGATCCCATTTTAACATCAGTCTTATGTATGATGATGTGGACACCTTCAGGTGATTTTGTAGCCTTATGAGATATTGACATCATTATAGCATGACACATTATTCTATATATATATATATATATATATATATATGAGATTATCCATCTTTGTGGTAGCTATATACATGTGTTCCTATGTAATGTTCTATATGCTTTATAATGGTGATGTTTATGTATGCAAATATATACATGATGGAATGCAATATATTTTTGTTCTTTTTCTATTTTTATATGCTTATGCAAATATGGATGTACTATGCGTGGATGGATGTATGATTATTATCATTCTATGATAATTTACATGATGAGAATGAATGATGCGTATGTGATATACTAATCAATGGTATGTGTAGGATGTGATGTAATTATGATATCTATATGCATGCATGAAATGAGATATGCTAACATGTGATGATGCAAGTGAACACTACATGAAATTCAAATATTTGTAGTGCATCATTATAATCAGTCATGTGATAACAGGCTACACAGACTCAAGGAAGGATGATGGAGGTCAATCATGAAAGGGGGATGGAAGGTAGAAGATATGAAAGTGAAAGAGCTTCTTGTGCTTTATCATCATTGATCTTTATTATAGAAAATAGGTTATGACAATCAAGGTATAAGTTCAACCCATAAATTCATTCTACCTATTTGCATGGAGATCAAACAACCACAAACAAGGAATGTCCCAGTTCATACTAGACTCACAGTGTCCTCATATCCTTGGACAAGTTATAGAATTACTTAGAGACAACCCACATACAAAAAAACAATAGGTGAACATATCCCATCCTCGCCTTTCTAGTCAAAGATATCTTAGAGATATAATCTCTAGTCAGAGACATCCCGGAAAAGCTAAAAGATATGTCACCAAAAGATAAAATCAAAAGAAAACCAAGACTTGACACCAACACACAATGCAATCTTCAAGTTATTTGTGTTTCTTTCCACATATGTTAACATGTTTTATTTGGTCACAATGTTGTCATCTTGATAAAGGACAAATCGTGCTCAAAACCATGTTGTTGCCAAAGTCTGCTAAAATATTTGATTTGTTGAAAGCTCACTGCTACTTGTGTCTCATCTGAAACTAACTAAATCATTGAAATTAATACTTTATTGTGAAGAATAACAAAAATTAATTGTGTATTGGTGATACAAAGGACTTTTTATTGTGGGTTGTGTGTGAAAAGGAGGAATAAAAAGACAATACTCCTCAAAACATGTGATGCTCAAGGTACCACTTCCATCACTAGATTTAGGATTTTGCCCTAGTTACAGATTTGACCTCATTTATTATGGAAGCAAAAGGGTGAAAAGGGAGGATTATTATGAATGGCTAACCAATCTTAGGTAGATCAATAACAAGCCATGATGGGAATGGGTAAATTTATTATGGATGGATAGGTTGTGAGTGTGTGCAAAGTCAAAGGATAAAATTGAATCTTGAAGGGGGAAGGAGCAATGTCTCTACACATGGTGGCAGTACCCCATTTTTCACCATGGTACTTTCCTAGGGTGCCACTGAAATGGTTTTCATTGTTAGCCAAATTTATTTCTTTTTACTTTTTTTGATTTTTCAATTTTTTTGTGTCACAAGGTGCCTGTTTGCCAGGTTTTCACCAAGTAACGATTTTTCTATTTTTATGATTTTTTTGTTTTTTTCATAACAATATATTCTGAAGAGATATGTATAAAACTTGCAAAGCTGCATTCCATTGATAGAATCTTCCAAATTTTCTCCATACGGTGTTGAGAGTTGATATGCACCTGATCCATAGACTATTGTGATGACATAAGGACCAAGCCAATTTGGTTCAAACTTGCTTTTCTTTTCTCAGTCCTATTGATTCTTAGAATTCTCTCTGAATACTAAGTCACCCGCCTCAAATGTGTGAGGCTTTACCTTATGATTGTAATTATAACTCATTCTCTGTTGATAAGCCTTAAGATGATTAAAAGCAGTTTGTCATCGCTCATCCAATAGTTCTAGTTCCTATAAATAGGAGACCCTATAGTCTTCATCACTAACTATATCACACAAAGAGACTCATAAGAATGGTAACTCGAACTTAATAGGAAAGATATCTTTGGCACCATAGACAAGTGAATAAGGGGTATCTCCAATAGGTGTGTGAACTCTTTTGCGATAAGCCCAAAGTGCGAGAAAAAGTACTATCTTTTTAAGGATTCTGAGAATAGTTTTATTAGACACCTCATCTTGACCATTACCTTCGGGGTAGCATGGAGTGGAGAAGAAGTGGTTAATATGGAAGCGATCACAAAGTTCATGAACATCTTGGTTTTTTAAGGGATGTCCGTTATCTGTGATAATGGAAAGGGGAACACCGTAGCAGAAGATAATGTAGTTAAGGAGGAATGTAGAAATCTATTTTCCAGTGACATAGGTGAGAGAAATGGATTCAATCCATTTTGTGAAATATTATGTGGTTGTGATAATGAATTTATGGCCTTTGGAAGAAGGAGTGTGAATCTTGCCTATGAGATCAAGTCCCCAATAACAAAAGGGCCAAGGAGTCGCAATCAGTTGAAGTTCTTGAGCTGACACATGAATGAGATCTCCATGATTCTGACATTGCTTACATTTCCTGACAAACTGATGAGTCTTTTTCCATAGTGGGCTAATAGTATCTAGTCCTGATAAGTTTCTTGGCTAAGGTCGGACCACTAGAATGGGTACCACATATACCTTCATGAACTTCTCGTAACACAATCTAAGCTTTTTCACTTTCTAAACATCTAAGAAGAGTTCCATCTAGACCTTGACGGTAAAGGGTATAGTCTAAAATGACATAGCGAGAAGATTGGCAAATGAAAGTACAACGTTGATTGTTGGATAGGTCAAGGGGAAGGGTATTGCTATATAGGTATGTAAAAATGGGATAGTACCAAGGGGAATTGAGACCAATGACACATATCATCTTGCTGGGAGTGATCTCATATGAGGGAACCAAAAGGTTGTCCACCAAGAAATCATAGTGGGTTTCATTCTATAGTACATAAATTAATGAAGCATTAGTAGCCATGGCATCTGCAGCTCAATTGTTTTCCCTTGGAATCTGCTCAAAGATTATCTCTGTGAAGTATTGTTTGACATCATCTACCATCTTCATATAAGGCAATACTTTTTCATCTTCTTTTTGGTAGCCATCATTTTCTTGATGAATTACAAGTTGAGAGTCCCCAAAAACATGACATCCCTGGATCTTCCACTGAACTGCAATTCGTAATCTAGTTGTTAATGCCTCATATTTTGCTATATTATTAGTGCAAGAAAATGACAATCAATAGGATTTAGGGATGGAATCCCCTAGAGGTGTGCTAAAAAGGATGCTAGCTCCTGCGCCATATTGTGTATATGAACCATCAAAGTATAATTGCCAAGGCTTTGTGTGTGTCACCATTAGAATGGATTCATCTGGAAACTTTGAAGTCATAGGAGTATCATCAACCATGGGTGCATCTGCCAATTGATTTGTGATATCTTGTCCTTTAATTTCTTTTCTATCCACATATTCAATGTCAAATTCACTTCGAATCATAACCCATTTAGCTAATCTTCTAGTGAGTGTTTCCTTATTGAGAAGATATTTTAGCGGATCTATCCTTACAATGAGATTGGTTTTATGAGTTAGCATGTAATGTCATAATTTTTGTGAGGCAAAAACTACAACATGACATGCATGTTCAATCAGTCTATAGTTCATCTCATAGCCAACCAAATTATGACTAATGTAATATACTGCTCTTTCTTTGCCTTCATTGTCTTGTTGTGCCAAGAGTGCCCCCAATGTTGTTTGTGTAGCCAATATGCAGGGTAACAGGGGTTTTCCTGGAATTTGCAGCATCAAAACTAGTGGATTTAGGAGATGGTCTCTGAATATCTGAAAAACCTGTTGATATTTATCATCCCATTTGAATTTGATGTTTTTGTGGAGTAGATATTGAAAAGGATGACATTTATCAGTAATTTTCGCATTGAATCTTCATATAGACTAGAGTCTTCCCTGTAAAGATTGAAGTTGGTTGATATTATTTGGTGGTGGCATTTCTAATATAGCTCTGACTTTTGCTGGATCAGCTTCAATCCTTCTCTTTGAGACAATGCATCCAAGGAGCTTCCAAGAGGTTACTACAAAGACACACTTCTTAGGATTTAATCTTACTTTGTATTTCTCTAGTCGATAGAAGACCACTGAAAGGATGTCCAAATATGTTTCTCTTTCTAATGATTTACCAAGGAGTTCATCAACATAATCTTCCATGGTAACATGCATAATATCATGAAAGATAGTAGTCATAGATTTTTGGTATGTGGCACCTGCGTTCTTTAGTCCGAAGGGAATGAAATTCCAGTAGAAGGTTCCCCAAGGACAAGTAAATGCTATTTTGTGCTAATCTTCACATTTTATTTTTATCTAGTTGTAGCCAAAAAATCCATCCATCAAAGATAACATTGCATGACCGACTGTAAGATCCCCTATCAAGTCAATATTTGGCAGCAGAAAGTTGTCTTTAGCACAAGCTTTATTAATGCCTTTGAAATCTGTACATATTCTGATGTTGTGATCTGGCTTACTGATAGGTACTAAGTTAAAGATCCACTCAGGGTAATCAATTGGTCTTAATAATCCAACATGCATTAGTTTCTCAAGTTCTACCTTTATTAATAATGACACTTGTGAATGAATTTTTCTTAATTTCTACTATACTGGATTTTCTCCTAGTGTAACTGTCAAATAGTGCATAACTAGATTAGGGTCTATTCCAAGCATATCTGCATATGACCATGCAAAATTGATTTTTCATTTTGTGAAGAAACTTATGAACTTAGGTCTTTCTTTTTCTATTAGAGACTATGCTAAAAATATGTTGTGTGGAATATCTTTTGTGCCAATGTTTGTTTTGATAGTTTCCTCCACCAAACATGGATGATTTCTCCTGATATGATGTCATCGGGAGAATGTCAAACCTTCCATCTTTAGGTGCCTTAGAGAGGTTTTCACCCTCAGATAAATCCTTTCTTTTTACTTTTTTAGAGTCAGATAGTGCCACAATGTGCTTTTCACTATAAGACCCATGATATGTTTTTATTTTTTATATTTTTGTTACTAGAAGGCCCAACAGCCTCACCGAAGTATGCCACACTATTGAGTTATGGAGACCTATTTTAGGTTCAACCTTATTCTGTTATGTTATGGACCAGTTTATGTAACATGTTGGTGGATGCTCTCGATGTGCTACTGGTTGGATTTATTATTTGGTTAATGTTGTTTCAATCTTTGGCCGACTTGGTTTATCATTGGTTTGCGGGTTTATATAATGGATTTATTGTATTATATTTTAGGTGGCTGACCTAATTGTTTAGGTGTCAAGTTGGTATAAATATGATGTAGGATCATTTCGTAGATTTGGGTCGTGGTTATGGGATTATCTATGTGCGAATAAAGTTGTAATCTTATGCAAAGGATTTGGTCAATCATAGGTGATCGAATTGGGTTTGTGTAAGAGGTTTTAGACCTTTGGTATTGAGCTTAACCGGGACTGTACTCAGGCATACGAGATTCTATTCTTGCAGTTCATTCTTATTTCCAGATTGTAGTCTGGATTTCTTTTGTAGTCAGTGAGGCTCCTTTGTGATGAGAAGTGTGGTCTAGGTTGTTGGCCTTCCTGCATGTGCAGACCCCTTATTGTAATTACATACTTACTATAGACGTATTATCTGACTGTGGGTAGGATTCCCACCGTGGTTTTTCCCTTTAACGAGTTTTCCACATACAAATATTGGTGTTATGTGTTGTGGATACATGATATTTGGTTTATGGTTTATGTCTGTGCTTAATTGATATATCTTCTATTCCAGTATTTGGTTTATGCATTCCGGTCAAAGGTTTTGTGTGATTAAAGTTTCATAATCTGTTAGCAATTGATTCAACCCCCCCCTCACAGTTGTTAACTAGTTATCCTAACAATTGGTGTCAAAGCTTGGTCCTCTTTACAAAAGCTTAACCACTTGAGGAAGATCCTATGGCGAGTAATCATTCAACTTCAATTACTTACCAGAAGGACAACCCTAGGCTTGAGGGAACAAATTACAGAGTATGGATGCTTCGGATGGAGACTCATCTAAGATGTCTTAGCAAGGAGATTTGTGAAATCACTGAGAAGGGGTATACACCTTATGATCTGGCATCTGGTAACCCTCCTCCAATAGAATTGGATAAGAACATTGAAAATGATTGTAGAGATAGAGAAGCCCTCTTGAGTGCACTTTTCGATCAGCAGGTAATGAGATTAACGGACAAATCATCTACAAAGGCTATATGGGAGAAGTTGGAAACTCTAAATGAAGGTGACCCTACTATTAAAATTTCTTAACTTGATGGTTACCAAGTAAGGTATGAGAACTTGAGAATGGGGAAGATGAAAGGATTACAACTTTTATGGAAAAATTTAATGAAATTGTCTTAGGAATTCAATGTTGTGGTGGATCTTTGAGTGAAGATGAGATTGTTTCTAAAGTATTGAGATCTTTTCCTCTAGCTTACAAGATGAAGGCTACTGCAATTAATGAGCTGAGAACTATGTCTAACACTTCTGTTAACAAGGATACTTTGGTTGGAAAGTTATCTGCTTTTGAGCTTGAATAATTTGGTTCTCAAGGAGCTACAAAGACAGATTTTGCATTCAAGGCATCTACATCATCAACCAGCAAGAGTGATTGGAAAGCATTATATGCGAAGGAACTGGAGGATATGAAGAAAGAAGATGAAGAGTTTGAGCAACTTGAAGCCCTATTGGCTAGAAGAGTACCTAAGGGTCTGGAAGGAAGTAAGTATGAAGGAAAATCACCTTTCAAATGTTTTGCATGTAATAAGATAGGTCATTTTGCATCTAGATGTCCTGAGAGGAATTCAAGATTTGAAGAGAAAGATAGAAAATATTTTAGGCCTAACCATGATTATCATAACAAGCATAAGTATAGGAGGAACAAAGATAATCCATGATACTATGAGGATGAGGAAGGTGTAACTGATGATTCTGATGATGAACTGACGAAATATTCATCTAGTGGATCCGACAATAGAAAGGAATGGGTATTCTTGGCTATCAAGGAAGATACTCTGGAACCTATCATTCATAATTAAGAGAAGGACCTTTCTCCTAAAGCTAAAGACAAGGATGAATGGGTGATAAACAGTGGATGTTCACATCATATAACTGGAGATAAAAGAAATTTTCTATCTTTGCAAGAATTTGATGGTGGTCCTGTCAAATTTGGAGATGACAAAGCATACATGATCAAAGGAAGAGGAACTATTTCATTGTATGGTAAGAATAACACTGATAATGTTTATTATGTTGAAGGTTTAAGGCATAATCTTTTGAGTGTAGGCAGTTGGTGGATAAGGGATTTCAATTACAGTTCAAGCATGGAAAATACAAAATCATTAACCGATTTGGATTGGAGATTGCAACCGAAACTCAGACTAAAGGTAACATCTTTCATTTGAACTCTAATGAGAAGACATGTTTGATTGCACATATTGATGAGAGTTGGCTATGGAATAAGAGGTTGTGTCATGTGAATTTTGATTGCATTGTAAAGATCAATTCAACTAAAGTAGTTAGAGATATGCCTAAGATTGTGAAGCCTCTTAATCTAGTATGTAAGGAATGTCAAATAGGTAATCAAGTTAGAACTTCTTTTAAGAGTATACAAGACAAATATAATGATGTTCTTGATCTTATTCATATTGATTTGTGTGGTCTTGCTAGAATAAGAAGTTTTCAGGGTTATAGATATTTCATGCTAATTATTGATGACTATTCTAGAATGATGTGGGTTACTTTTCTAAGGGAGATATTCGAAGCCTTTGAAAAGTTCAAGATCGTTAAAGCTATGGTTAAGACTAAGACAAGATTGAAAATTAAATGCTTAAGATCCAATCAGGGTGGTGAATTCACATCCAGTGAATTTAATAGTTATTGTGAGAAACATGGGATATGGAGATAGTTGTCTGCACCCCAGACACCTCAGTAGAATGGTGTTGTGGAAAGAAAGAACATAACTATCCTGGATGCTGCTAGATCTATGATGATGAAAGATAATTTTTCACATATCTATTAGAGAGAAGTTGTGAGCATGATGGTGTACACATTCAAAAGAGTTCATATCAAAGGAGACACCGGTAAGACACCTTATGAGTTATGCTTTGGTCATACACCTACTGTTAAGTATTTCAAAATCTTTGGTAGTAAATGCTATATCAAAAGAGATGATTCCATTGGAAATTTTGATCCTAGATGTGATGAAGGAATATTTCTTGGTTACTCAAATGAAAGCAAATCATATAGATGTTATAAAAAAACATTGCAGAGAATTGTGGAAAGCGTTAATTTTAATGTGGATGAGTAGTATAGAGGTCAAAGAAGAACTTATGAGAGAGAACTGGTAACACATGTACTGGAACAAAATGTTGAACAACTTACCCCAACAATATTAGAAAATTTAATAGTAACAGAAGATGAGAGCAGGGAATCAGAATGTCAAAAGACTCCTCGGTATGTAAGGTTGAATCATTCAGAAGATCAGATCATTGGAGACAAGAGAAAAGGAGTAATGACAAGAAGAAGGTTGGCAGCTGAAGAGGTAGGTTTAATTTCTCAAATTGAACCGGCATCAGTAGATGAAGCATGTAAAGATAAATGTTGGATAAAAGCTATGGAAGAGGAATTGGATCAAATAGAAAAGAACAACACATGGACTTTACTTCCCTGACCTAAAAATAAGAATGTTATTGGAACTAAATGGGTCTTTAGGAATTAATTAAATGAGCATGGACAAGTTGTGAGGAACAAGGCTAGATTGTTCTATAAATGATATTCTCATAAGGAAGGAATTGATTATTATGTTGACTTGAATTTCATCCTGAGAATGCTACCTGCAACAAGTTAGTTTCACAAAATACCAATAGAAATTCTATAGGAAACCCAAACTCAACCAATGAAACTACATGAAATACATATGAATAAAAATACTAATATTACCTTCATGGTTTATGTCTCATTGTCTCCTAACTCCACTGTTCCTGGTTGCAGATGGTGTGCTCTCAGACAATGCACTGATAGCTTCCAAGATGGCATATGAAGAATGGACTGATAACTGATAGTTAACAAATGCTATGCTATACAATGCTACATGATTATGCTAAAATGATTATGCTATAATGATAATTGCTATTTGCTTCAAGATTAAAACTCACGGATGCATAAGTTTTACAAATGATTTGCTTGAAAATGCACTTGAAGTCTCTTGAAGTCTAACTCTCTCTCAACTGAAGCTCTTGATTTTATAGACTTTAATAGGATGAGATGATGTGGCTTAGATCAATGGTCATGATCAGATCTATAGATTTGGATGGTTGTGAGCAAAGGTGAAGGTTGAGAGAAAGGGGGAAGGAAAAGAAAAGTGTCACTAATCTCACCTTGACTGGGTTACCGACTGGGGGAATCTAAGGATGGTTGGAGAAGATTTAGGCATGATAGGACAAGTGGACTCAAGTCCTTCCTAAGATGTAGGGGTGTTTGAGAGAATATAGGAGATGGTTATGAGGTATGTGTACATACACAATATTCATTAAGTTTGGAGGTTGAAGATAAATGATGAATTAATATTTAAGAAATATTAATTTCCTTAGCCACATGTTTGATGAGTTGGCAAAGGGAAGATGAAGTGGAGATGGAGGGTGAGTTGGAAAAGAAAGATTAAATAATTTAGGAAATTATTTAATATTTGAGACTATAGGATAGGAGAATAACTATTAAATATTAATTAATAGAAAGACATGAAAAATGAATTAAATAAATTAATCTTTTCAAATTAACTATTTAATAGAAGAATGATTATTAAATAAATATAAAATATTTATTTAATTGCTCATAGCCATTTTTATGTGTATACATTTTGCCCCTCTTTGAAATGATGTCGAGACAACATTGTTTCAAAGATTAAATCAAGTCTCGATAATGCACTTGGCGAAGATTAAAAATCTTGATTGTAAGCCCCCTCAGGAGATTAATCGTGAACTTGTTGAAAACTTTGGTTGGAACGATTGATCTCATGATAATTGATAAAAGATTTCGTCAATTAAATTCATTTGTAAAAAAAAAATTAAATTGCCCCATTGAATAGCATGAATTACTCTTCAAATAGTAAATATAAAATTAACCAAGGCTAATTTTAACTTCATTGTTATCCTTGTCATCTTTGTGAAGAATTTATTTTTGGTGAGGTGGCGAAATGGTGATTCCTATGGAGAACCATCAATTTGAGTGTGTGCAATGATATCAGTGACCTCCCGAGTATGGGTATCTGGTATGTATCTTATCGTGAGCTTTGTTTTCAACTTGTCATGCAACTTTTCATGTTTTAGACACGTTTTTTGAATTTTTGATTTTTTTGTAATTTTTGGTATTAGGTTAGCTCTTTTGCATTTTGATTTAGCGCATATGCATAGATTAGCACTTATGCTCTTTTTGGTAGCGCATATGCCAATGATGTTAGTGCTTTTGCATAGGATAGCACTTTTGCATTGTTTGTTTGCACTTTTGCTTTGTTTTGCGCATATGTTCTTAGGGTTAGCGCATATGCTAAGGATGATAGTGCTTTTGCATAGAATAGCACATATGCTCAATAGGATAGCACATATGCTCAAAATTGATGTTTTTGATAAGTGCAAAATTCTAAAAATCATTTTGATGATTAGATTTAACGTGTTTGATGTGCATGTATGATGAATAGGGGCTTGATTTATTGATTGATTAATTTGATTGAGTTGTTTGATTTGATTGATTTGATTGAGTAGCTCTAAGAAACCAATTTAGTTTCTGATGCAAGAGCTTAGCAGAGTTTTGATGGAATTTAGTGATTGATAGAAAACCATGATTGATAGGTTTTAAAAATGATTTGATAGCTTAATTTCCTTCAATTTGATTTGATAGATAGATAGCATAGATTGCTTGAGTTTGATTTGATAGATAGATAGTGTAGGTTGCTTTAGTTTGATTTGATAGATTAGCGATCGCTTTGATGTGATAGATAGATAGTTGATGATTGATTGAATTCTCTTGATAAATAGGAGAAACTTCATGTTCTCTAGTGTCGGGAGAAATTACTAGCAGTACGTCATTTAGTGCCAGAGCTGACGTAGTCTGAGGTTAGAGATTTAGATGCCTGTGGTTTACACCATTTGTTGTATATGCCTGAGATTACGCATAATAGAGGATTGTTGACGATGTTAGCCGAGAGATGACACAGTGAGCATAACAATTTCCACTTGCCCACAGGTGAGATTAGTGTGATGCTCGAGGATGTCTATAGGATTTTGCACATCCCAGTGACTAGTGAGTTAGTGCAGTATGATTTTCAGGATCGTGTTGGGACAGAGGCTTGCAGAGCTGTGTTTGCTGATGATAGCATCGCTAGAGGAGAGATCTAATGGGAGGATATGGTGATGTATTACGAGACTCTCCCTGTGATTCTTGCTAGTTTGATTGGAGGATTTATTTGTCCTAATAGGCAATCACGAGGTTTTGTTGTTGGATGGGGTGAGATTCTCCTGAGTATGATGCAACATTGTAATCGATATGCTTGGGGTGTTTGTATGCATGCACATTTATATCATGATCTTCATCAGGTGGTGTATGATGAGAGTCCTAGTTTGTCTACGGGATGCACATTATTGTAGATCTGGTGTTGGGAGCACATTGCTATTACTCGACCTATCCATCATAGAGCTCACGGAGAGAGCCAGCCATATGTGTATTTTTATGCAAGTATCCTTACTGAGCATAAGCTAGGTAAGATGGAGTATTGGCGTTGGATTCTTGATTCATTGGATAGCATTACTTTGAGACCATATGTTGATTGTGAGCCATCGATGGATGATGCACAAAAATTACCATTTATCATGCAGAGTAGATATCTCATTGGTCAGACTCCTTACATTGTTGAGCGATAGTTTATTAGTCGTATTCTTAGACAATTTGGTATCATCCAACCGATGCCTACTGGTGTGACAATATATGCTTGGTGGTATAGAGATAGACAAGATTGGGGACCTTCTTTGTCATTTGAGATTGCTCGCATAGAGTTTCCTACTACTCCGAGAGTGTCTAATGATATGAGATTGCACATTCTTGATCTTGGGGTTACTGCAGATTATGCTCAATATATACTAGCTCATCCATTTCCTTGTATTATTGATCTAGCAGATCCTCCTCCTATCTCAGGAGATAAGGATGATGATTCAGATGATCCAGGTGTGAGGAGATGTAGATGGAGATGAGAGCTCGGATCTTCTCAGGAGGCTGGGGGGAGGTGGTGGTGGTAGGAGACCTGGACGAAGGGGAGGTCGATTGAGAGTCTATGGAGGACTGTTTGGACCATTTGGTAGGATTGGGAGACCATGTCCTATGGGCAGGAGAGATGTTGGATGGATTGGGAGGGAGCATGGTAGGTATGAGATCACTGAGAGAGTTGCCATTGATAGGAGGAGGCAGGGTGACTAGACTAGATGGGGGTTGTGGGAGAGGCATTGATTTTGGTCAGATTCAGCCAGACCCTAGGGTTATTGCAACTCATGGTGGAGATGATGAGGATCCAGAGGATCATGTTTCCCTTATTAGATGACGGATTGCAAAAGATACTCGAACGAAGATTCCAATAGTTAGAAAAAGTGGTGGTGAGGAGGGGATTGAGGTTCATGCACCACAATAGGATTTTCCAGAGCAGGATGCACCAGAGCATGGTACGCCAGAGCAGGAGACCATTGATAGTCTCAGAGAACAGATTGATCAACTTCGAGAATAGGTGTAGACTCTTATGGTTGAGAGGGATAGAGCTATTAGGAGAAAGCAGGATACTGAGGGCCTTCTTGATCATATTTAGTAGGTTGGATCAGGTACTCTCTCAACTAACACTATTAGAGTATTAGTTCGGGCCGGGAAGGAGACTTCCCACTAGCGACGACGATATGAGGAGGCAGTTATAGAGATCAAGAGAGCAGGTAGTTATCATACCACCATGGTGATGGATACTAGCAGTGCTGGGATCATGGGACCTCCTCAGAGGAGTGATGATCATGGGAGAGAGGCATCTGAAGGATCTTCTCGCCCATAGCCATAGAGACAGACAGAGTTAGGTGGTAGTGGTACAGGACAGCCATGATTTTATTTGGAGGCACTTGTATTGTTCATCTGATATCATTGTGTACTTGGACTTTATTGTTTTATTATGATCTATATGCAGACATGGATTCTATATGGTGATGATCTTTATTATGTTACTTTATTTGATGATGATGCTTTATATGATGATTATATGGATGCATGATTAGATGGATAATGATATTTATGCATGTTATTCTATTTGATGATGATTCTTTATATGATGATTATATGGATGCATGATTAGATGGATAATGATATTTATGCATGTGTTATTCTATTTGATGATGATGCTTTATATGATGATGCAATGATACATGCTTTTGTTGATTTTTGATTTTGATGATCTTGGATGCAAATAAAAATGATTACTAACTTAAATGATATGTAAATGATGCAAATGCAATGATCTATGTGGAAATGCAAATGAATGATTGCTTTAATGCTATACAAATGATCTACATGAAATATTTTTTATTTTTATATGTAATGTTTATAATGATTATGAATCTAAAGTGCAAAGATGCAACTAAATGATCATTAATGGAATGATAATGAAAATAATAATGATGATACACTACATGATGAATGAAATGCACTTAATTGAATGCAAACTAATGCAATGATAAAATGCAACTAAATGAAATGGATGATGGTTATGTTTCTTTAAAAAAAATGAATGTACCTATAATGATTAAATGCAAATTGTTTTTGTTTGTCCAAGTATACTCAATCTTTATTTATGACCGTTGATATGTTAATGAAATGAAATACTTATAATGCAACTGACCATGAATGCTTATAATGCAGATGAATAATGAGCCAATACAAAATCATCTAACTAAAAATTGTACTTCCATTCTTCATATGCTATCTTGTAACAGTGCTTGATTTCATCATTGAGCTTTAAAATGTTGTCAGAAAATACAAGCAACTTGACATAAAGATTCAAGATGACCTGAGTATTTCTTACATGGATTTTGATATAGCAAGTTAATACAAGCAACTTGATATAATGGATCAAGTTGAGTTGAGTATTGCTTGCAGAATGGACAGCGATTATATCCTTTTATTGCATGACTTGGAATGTCCTCCTTGATCTTTTTCTAATCATATCTTGAGACAACTACATACTTTAGTAAGAGATAAACCACAGACAACACTCAAAGAAAATAATCATTCCCCATCATAGCTTCTCTAGTCATGGACATCCTTAAGTTGCTTAAAGTACATGATTAGCAATAAAATCAAGATATAAACACTGAATCTTGCATGTCATTCACATGTTCTTATGGTCATGAACTGATATAACCATCTTAATGAATGATCTTTGACAATCCTGTATTACTTGTTGATCGATTCTTCGGTTTCTAAGTTTCACAATTTAGGTGTTGATGAAATGCCTTGATTTTTGTTGGTTTGTTGCTCATTATCTATTTCAAAACCCTAGGTGTTTTTGGTTTTTCTAAGTTTTTCAAATTTTTTTGGAATTTTCAAAGATTTCGAAAGATCACCTTAGCAAAAGGAATTAGGATTTTGCCCCTAGCAAAAACAAAAATTTATTATGGATGTATGAATTGATCAAGATCCAAAACATGGTGGGATACAAATGCAGATTGATTGATTCTAATAAAATCTAAGATAGTGACTATGACAAGTGTGTGAAAGATTGATAATTGTTGGTAAGCTGCATATTTCCTGCGAAATGGTTCAAAGAAAGTGATGCGAAAGATGGAATGGATAAGCTAAGATATATGGAAGTGATAGATGTGATAGGATGGAGTGGATAGGTGTGCAAAGCGATCTCATAGATGGAGGAACTTACTTTATAGATAGCTCTTGTTTACCAGGTTTTCACTATCTAAATTTATTGCATTTTTCTCTCTTTTTTTTTTTCTTTTCTTTTTTATTTCTTTTAATTGTTTTATGCTTTTTAGGGATTTTCTGATCTTCTGATTTTTATTGATTTCTTCAGGACTTTATATGCTTTTTATTGATTGATTTTTAGGACTTTAAATCTGAAGTATAGAATTTCTTGAGATGGATAGAATTGATAGGTTCATCAAACCAATCACCTTCAGGGGTAGATAACTTGTATGCTCTCAATCCATATGTTGCTACTATGACAAAAGGTCCTAGCCAATTTGGTTCAAATTTTTCCCTCTTTTCTCGATCTTGCTGATTTCTTGGATTCTCCCTTAGAACTATATCTCTAATTTTAAAAATGTGTGGCTTGACTCTGTGGTTATATCTTCTTGCCATTCTTTGTTGATATAATTTCAAATGATCTGTTGCATTTTGGCAACATTCCTGAATCAGTTCTAGTTCCTGGAGTCGAGAGACTCGTTTTTCTTCTTTTGGTATAAGACCTTGCAAGGATACTCGTAGAGAAGGTATCTCTACTTCTATAGGTAATATGGATTCTGATCCATAGACAAAACAATATGGAGTTGCCCCTGTTGGAGTGCAGATGCTAGTTTGATATGCCCAAAGAGCGGGATTTAGTTGAATGTGCCAGTCTTTTCTAGCTTCATTGACTGTTTTCTTCAAGATTTTCAAGATAGTCTTGTTTGATGACTCATCTTGACCATTTCCCTGTGGATAATATAGAGTAGAAAACCTATGTTGGATATGAAATTGTTCACATAACTCATTCACATCTTGATTTTTGAATGGTCTTCCATTACCAGTGATAATGGTCATAAGAACTCCATAGCGACAGATTATATAATTCAAAATAAATGATGATATTTGTTTTCATGTCACTGTTGTTAAAGGCACTGCTTGAATCCATTTAGTAAAATATTCAGTAGCTATCAAAATAAACTTATGTCCATTAGAAGATGAGGGATTTATCTTTCCTACCAAATCAAGGCCCCATTGTGAAAATGGCCATGATCTTGTCATAGGATATAACTCTTGTGCTGGTGCATGGATGAGATTCCCATGGATCTGACATTGTTTACATTTTCTAGCATATGTGAATGAATGTCTCTCCATAGTAGGACAAAAGTAACCCATACGAAGAAGTTTCTTAGCCAATGTTAAACCACTTAAGTGTACAAATACCTATATGAACTTCATTAAGAACTTTCTCAGATCCTTCTTGTTCAAGACATCTTAACAAAGTACCATCTAGACCATGCCTATATAGGATATCATAAATTATAGTATAGCAAGAAGACTAGGGGATAAAATTCCTTCTCTGATTACAAGATAAGTCCAGAGGAAGGATATGTTCTTTTAAATACCAATAAGTTTGACCGTATGAGGATTGACTAGTTCCTGATATATGGCAATTTTAGTAGGTATGCTGGGATTGAATGGTAGGGGTTAAGATATCTTCCATGAGAAATTCGTAACATTGTTGATTCTCCTTATTTTTCAAGAGAGATGCTATTGTAGCCATTGCATCTACTTCTTTATTCTCATTTCTTGGAATCTGGGTGAATGATACTTCTTTAAAGTGCCCTTTAAATTCCTCTATTAGCTATTTGTATGGCATAAGCTTATCATCCTTTATTTGATATTCATCATTTATTTGATTGATGATAAGCTGTGAATCACCATAGACATGTAGTTCTTTGATGTTCCATTTAATGGCCATTTTAAGCCCAATAGCCAATGCTTCATACTCTACAATATTATTAGTGCATGGAAACTATAGTCTATATGATTTGGGAATTGTGTGTCCTTCAGGTGTGATGAAAATGATTCTTGCTCTTGATCCATATTGTGTATAACAACCATCAAAGTACAATTCCCAAAATTTTGTACTTACTATCAAGATATCTACATCAGGAAATTCAATGTGCAAAGGAATGTCATTTTGTAAAGGTGCATCAGCCAATTGATCAGCGATAACTTGTCCCTTGATAGCTTTTCGGTCAACATACTCTATATCAAATTCACTTAGTATCATAACCCATTTGGCTAGTCTCCCTGTCAATGTTCACTTTCTCAACAAATATTTGAGAGGATCTATCTTTTCTATTAGTTTCACAGAATGAATCAACATATAATATCACAGCTTCTGAGTTGCAAATACAACTGCTAGACATGTCTTTTCTATTGAGGAATAATTTAATTCATAGCCAACAAGCGTTCTACTGATATAATAAACTACTCTTCCTTTTCCTTCATCATCATGTTGAGATAGGAGAGCGCCTAATGATAAATTTGTTGTTGAGATATAGAGCAACAATGGTTTCCCTTTGGTTGGTGATACCAGTACTGCAGGACTCATAAGATATTCTTTTATTTGCAAAAAAGCTTCTTCACATTTTAGATACCATTTGAATGGAATTTTTTTATGTAGAAGATGGGTGAATGGAAGACATCTATCTGCTAACAGAGAAACAAATCTCCTGATTGATTGCAATCTTCCTTGTACAGATCACAATTGACTTATGTTCCTAGGTGACTCCATTTCCATGATAGCTTTGACTTTTTTAGAATCTACTTCAATTCCACGGGCTGATATAATGTACCTAAGGAGCTTTCCAGAGGTTACCCCAAATGCACATTTCTTCAGATTTAATCTCAATTGATATCTTTCCAGCCTATCAAAAATCTTGCTTAAAAAGCTCAAATGTTCTTGTCTTGTATGAGATTTTGAAAGTATGTCATCGACATAATCTTCCATTAATGTATGCATCATATCATGGAAAATTGTCGTCATATCCCTTTGATAAGTCACTCTTGCATTCTTAAGCCTAAATGGCATAACATTCTAGCAAATGGCATAACATACTTGCGTACATGATAAAGAGGATTCTTTTGCTAGATTTTGTCTCATTTCAAACTCAATTTCTTCTGGACTAATAGTCAATCCAACTTGACTATCTCTTAATTCTTCTATGGTTCTGCCACATTGGGATACATCTTGTTGCTCTTTTGATGATAATCTTGTATTTCCAGATGCTTGATCTGTACTTGTTTTTACTTCTTGTGTCATTACTTCTTTCTTTGTCATTCCCTTTTCTTTTTGCATATGCCTCTTTTCTCTTAATTCTGAGTTTTTCTTGCCTTCTTTCTAACTCCATCTTTTGTTTTCCAATAGACAAGTCTTCTTTTGTGATAGCTTCTTTGTCTTCATTGTGTTCTTTACTTGATGTAGTAGATAAGACATTTGGACCCCATTCATACTCATTTGAATCTATCTCTGAATCCTGATCTAGGATTACTCCACTATACCATACTAGAATGTTGCATGGTGCAAAAAGTTCTTTGATTTCTACCATCTCTATTTTTACTGCTTCTTGGAATATCTTGTTCAGATTTTGCATTTGTTTGTATTTTTAGAACTTGTTGACAAGATTTTTCTTTACCTTGGATGGTAATCTCCTCTTCTTTCTTTTCATGTTCTTCTTTCTTCTTTTGTTTATTGGTTACTATTACGGCCGCCTGATGTAGCTTTTCTTGCCAATTTTCTTCTTTAGAAACTGATTTCTTTTTCCATTTGTGTTGTTGATGATTATGTTGCCTTTGATTGGATTTTAGATATCCAAGCCCGGATTTATCTTCTTTGGATTGCGAGTGTGGACAAATAGGTTCTGAAATACCTTGATGTCACTTACCAATTGGTCCTTTTCCTTCATATCCCATTTTTTGCATGATTTCATAACCTTTGCCATATTGTTTTATGGTAATATTGACTTCTACTGCTATTGCTATAGTTTTATCTTCATCCTTGTACAACCAACCAAGAATGTCTTTGTCTTCATTTTCTTCTTCAAGAGTTCCAGCACTAACAAATGTTCCCTTAAACATATGTTTTTATCTTTCTGATTTCTTTGATTGAATATCTATAGGCTTTCCATATGACTTAGGGGAAAGTGGAAAATTATGCAAAGAATATTTCCTCATTCCTTCATCATTTAATTTGAGCTTTTCCTCAAAAGTTTCCCATAACTTTGCTTGAATTTATTTGGTAGGATATATCGATTCTCTGTTATGTGGAACTCTTGTATCTTGTGTTGGCTTCAAATTATTGCAATATTGACTAGAATCTGCAATTATAGTGATCTCTTGTCCTTCATGAGGAAGTTTCACACATTGATGATATGTAGAAGGAACTGCTTGCATCTTGTGAATCCATGGTCATCCTAAAAGAATGTTGTAAGATAGGTTCAAATCTAAAAATTGACACAATGTATCCCTTTCCATAGGTCCTATTTTTATTGATAGCACAACAGTTCCTTTAGAAGAACATTTTGCTTCATCATAAGCCTTGATGGTTATTTTCTTTTTCGGGTCTACTGCATTTTCTGAATATCCCAAAGCTTTTATCAAACTCAATGAACAAATGTTTAAGCCAACTCCTCCATCTATGAGTACACCTTTAACACGAGTTGTATTAATGGAGACTTCAACATGTAAGGGAGCATTGTGAGGGTGTTGTAAGGATGCATCATCATTTTTAGAAAACGATAAGAAATGAGGAGCTATAAGGTGTCCTACCATGTTTTGGAACTGATCTATATCCAAATATTTTGAAACTGTTGTTTCTACTAAATCTTTCTCCAAAATTTCTTTATGCATAGGTGAAACCTTGAGAAGTTCCAGAATTGATATTTGAGCAGGTATTCTTTGTAATTGCTCTACTAAATTGTATTGTTGTGATGTGGATGTTGAGTCTTCTGCTATACCTAGAAAGGTAACTTTTGCTTTACTTCTCGTAATAACATTGATTTGCTCTGAAGATGGATTATCTTTATCAATGATCACATTTACCACATCATCATATGTATAAGTGTAATTCACTTTGGCTTTTCCTTTGTCATCTTTTATTTGGGATGGTTCACCTTTGTCATAATTCAGAAGTGGAGTTTTGAAAGCCAGGTGTGATTCATTTGTCTTATGACTATCCACTGTGATGGTTCCATTATCAATTAGATCTTGGATAAGGTGCTTCAATCTCTGACAATCATTTGTTAGGTGTCCTTTATTCCGATGGTAATTGCAAAAATGATTGTCATTCCACCAATTTGGCTTGACTCGTGGTTCATAACTTTTTGCTTTTGATAAAACAATCAATTTGTTGGCAAGCAGAGTTTTTAGAGTTGATTCCAAAGGTTCTCCAATGTTTGTGAATTTCCTCCGAGGATTAGAGAAAGAGGACTTGGCTTTATTGTTTTCTGGATTGTTATTGCTGGGGATTTGACTTGATAGATTAAAAATTGGTTGTTATTTTGTAGTACTATTATCGTCATTTCCTTCATTGCTGACATTCCTATTCTTTGACCAGAACTTGGGTTTTTCATTGTTGTTGTTGTTGCTATTGTTTGAATTATTGTAAAGTTTTAGCTCACCTTTCTTTACCATTGCATTCTCTATTTTTAGACTATTCTCGATCATTTTTGAAAAAAAGGGAGGACATTGCATTCTTAGTCGATAACTCATTTCACTAATAAGATTATCAATGAATATGTCCATCTTTTCTTGATTAGGTACATCTCGGGGATACCTATTAAACATGCATTTCCATCACTGTAAGAAGATCATAAAAGATTCACCATTCTTTTGTTTAACATTGTAGAGATCCAACATCGTTATCGCATTCCTTATATTGTAGGAGTATTGTGAAATAAATCTATTCACAAGTTCTTCAAAATATTTGATTCCAGATGGTAATCTTGAAAACCACTCCATTGATTGCCCATTTAAACTCCTAGGAAAAAGACGCATAAGGTAAGTTTCATCATGAGCGAATTCCATGCTTATAGTAAAAAACTCCCTAATGTGATCCTGAGGATCGGATTTTCCATCATATTTGTCATATTTAGGAATCTCGCAGTATTGCGGAAATGGTATCATATTCAGATTCTTATCAAACATATATGGGCATATATCTTCTAATGAATACTTCTTAGAGCTTGTTCCATTTTGAATGTCTTGTATCTGTTGCTATAAAGTTTGCATTTGTTGAGTAAGGTTTGACAATGGATTATCCACATAGTTTCTCCTTGTTTCTCCGTGAGTTCTTTTATCACTACGCTCTTTTCTTCTGTCATCCCTTTCTTTCCTTGTTTCTTCATGACTTTCTTTGTTCCTATCTTTGTTATTTGGATCATTTGTGATTTGGGTGTTACTTGCCTCTACATCTTGTTTCAAACTTTCTATGTTAAAGTCTTGTGGTAGTTTAGCCCCAAATTTTGCCAACATTAAGAGATATTTCTCTTTTTGCTTTGCCAACAATTTTTCCATTAGCCTATCAAATTTGAAATCTTGCTCGAGGCCTCTAATGGTGTTATTGACTGCTTCTTTGTCAACAATGGTAAACCCAAAAGTTTGAAATACAAGATTATCTTCTTCCTCTATTTGTTGTTGTTTTCTAAGTTGTTTGTATTGGGCTCTAGTCCAAACTAGCATGTGATTATTTCAAAGTTGGTTAAATTTCCAAAGGACAAAGTCAATAGGTGATTATTGGTTTAGGAAGATATGCTTTATTGATTTTACTATTATTGTTTGTTCGTTGTGATAAAGCGTCTCTTTATTGAAAAGCATGTCTTTGCAAAATTTCACCATCAAACTCTATACCACAGCCACATAAGTAGTGACAAAAACAGTGTAGGAATGTCCTATGATTTAATAAGATCTTGCAATTGATATACAAGAATCTTATTCTTTTTTGAGTAGCTTTATAACTGGGTTTTCTTTTCTTAAGGTGATACTTAAAAGTCATATAAGCATTTGACAATTTACAAGTTTATTTGATTCCAATGTTGGTGCAATTCTGATTTTGATATAACCTAGGTTCAAAATAGGAAAGATATATCCAAGATTATGAACCTAGTATAGATTGATCAAGCTTCATGATAGAGGCTATTTGATTAGCCTGATGAGAGACTTGATAATGATGTTGATTTTTTTGCACTTAAGATGTTTGAATCAATAGCTTGTTGAATGTTGATGTTTATACAACTTCTTGGGAATAACCTATGGGATTAGTGACCTAGTTGTTTGAGCTAGTTTGACAATACGTGATGGTTTAGAGACAAAGCTACTTCAAGAATTATTTTGATACTGATGTTTTGACACTTTCATTTTGATCTAGTGTTCCAAGTGTTGGAAAGCTTTTGTATTACCCTTTTGATCAAACTTTTTCAGCAATTTGTTGGATTTTTGCTCATACGTAAATGATAATTTTCTTCAATTTTTTTGACCATTTGGAACATGTAACAGACATAGAAGACACAATGTCTAATAAACAAAATGCACAAGCAAGTACAAATGTTATGGCAGGCTAAGACAATAGTTGTTGAATCTCACATGGGGTTTCCCCTGAGGCTACGCTATTCAAAGCAGATATTTAGATGCTTGACCCCACTAGCTCCACCCTCGGCACTCACTTCTTTGGGGCAGCCAAACACCAGTTTCCATGAAAACTCCCCATGGCAAACTTTATATCTCTACGAGGAACCATATGTGTGTGAGCCGCTTCAGAGGTCCGACCTCCTGCGCCAACAACTAGAAGAATTTTGGCAACTAGTACAAGTGGTTTTTAGTAAAGGCTTTCGATCATGTGGCCATACATGTGACACTTTCAGCTCTGTAAATACAGAAGGTTCCCAGCCTATAGAGGTTATCCTCCATAGGGTTTATAGGGAAACATAGTGTTGGTATGCACTTATCAGCACATGTTGTTTGGGACTTTCGTCACAAACATGATTTATTTATAGTGGATTAGAAGGACTCGGTATTAGCCCGTTTCCACTTTAGGTCGTTCCCCTCTCACTGGCCCACTCAAGGCAGCTCGGGAAGGCAGGGCCTCTAAAAGATTTAATTGCTTGAAAGTAAAGAAGCCATAAAAGAGTGGGTTTGGCTTTTTGGTCACCCAATTAAGGGGAGAGCATATACCTACCACTTTCAAGACATGAAATATAAGTGTTCTTTTTAACCTTTTCAAAGTAATTGTTGGCTAAGTCCTATTTGGAGATGTTGCTCCAACAAGCATGGTGTTTATTTTAGCCTTTTTAAAAGTCTATGTGCAACTATTTTAGAGAAGTTACTAAAAATGCAAGTTGCATGCTGTCAATTTATCCTCTTAGTTAGACTAAATGAACAAGACATGATATATTACTTCCCAAAATAAGGCCTTTAATTAACTAGATGAAGAAATGCATAAAATTTGTCTTAAACACCATCCCGCACATGCATGTTAGTAGTTTGAAAAATCTAATTTTTTGGACATTTGGGCCTACTAGAAAATTTTGTTAGTTGAAAACAAAAGTGCTATTCTAACATATGCGCTATCTTTTTCCTCAAATGTGCTAATCTTTAAAGCAAAAGCGCTAACCTAGACTACAAAAATGCTACTCTGCGGATACAAAAGTGATATTTCTTTAATAAATGCACTAATCTAGAGGGCAAAAGTGCTAACCTCGAAGACAAAATCGCTAACCGACGATACTAATGCACAAATTTTTTAGATAAAAGCGCTAACCTACATGGCATATGCGCTAACCTATAATGCAAATGCGCCAACCTATGAGAAAGAGCGTTGTGATAATTCACACATGCGTGAATCTGCATTACAAATGCGTTAATTTTACTTTTTGTGAGATTTTTAAAAGTATATGTGAGGTCCATGATCCCCATGGTGGGCACCAAAATGTGTTGACTTGAATTTCATCATCAGAATGCTACCTTAAACAAGTTAGTTTCACAAAATACCAATAGAAATGTTACAGGAAATCCAAACTCAACCAATGAAACTACATGAAAAACATATGAATAAAAATACTAATATTACCTTCATGGTTTATGTCTCATTGTGTCCTAACTCCACTGTTCCTGGTTGCAGATGATGTGCTCTCAGATAGCTTCCAAGATGGCATATGAAGAATGGACTGATAACTGATAGTTAACAAATGCTATGATATGCAATGCTAGATGATTATGCTAAAATGATTATGCTATAATGATAATTTCTATTTGCTTCAAGATTAAAACTCACGGATGCATAAGTTTTACAAATGATTTTCTTGATAATTCACTTGAAGTCTCTTGAATTCTAACTCTCTCTCAATTGAAGCTCTTGATTTTATAGACTTTGAGAGGATGAGATGATGTGGCTTAGATCAACGATCATGATTAGATCTATAGATTTGGATGGTTGGGAGGAAAGGTGAAGGTTGAGAGAAAGGGGGAAGGAGAAGACAAGTGTCACTCATCTCACCTTGACTGGGTTGCTGACCGAGGGAATCTAGGGATGGTTGGAGAAGATTTAGGCATGATAGGACAAGTGGACTCAAGTCCTTCCTAAGATGTAGGGGTATTGGAGAGAATATAGGAGATGGTTATGAAATATGTGTACATACACAATATTCATTAAGTTTGGAGGTTGAAGATAAATGATGAATTAATATTTAAGAAAGATTAATTTTTTTAGCCACATGTTTGATGAGTTGGCAAAGGGAAGATGAAGTGGAGATGGAGGGTGAGTTGGAAAAGAAAGATTAAATAATTTAGGAAATGATTTAATATTTGAGACTATAGGATAGGAGAATAACTATTAAATATTGGATATTTAATCGATTGGAGGAGATAATTAAATATTTAGATATTCAATTAACTTGGTTAGAGGAATAATTAAATATTAGATATTTAATTAATTAGAAGAATATGATAGATGAATTAATTGAATAAAATATTAATTAATAGAAAGACATGAAAATAAATTAAATAAATTAACCTTTTCAAATTAACTATTTAATAGAAGAATAATTATTAAATAAATATTTCTCATAGACATTTTTATGTGTATACAATTATGGTGAAGCTTTTGCTTTGGTAGCTAGGATTGAAGCTGTGAGATTATTTCTTGCTAATGCTGCCCACAAGAACTACAAGGTTTATCAGATGGATGTTAAGTGTGTATTTATGAATGAAGATCTTGAAGAGGCAGTTTATATTGAGCAACCTGGTGGTTTTTCACTTTCACATGACATAAACATGGTTTGTAGGTTAAGGAAATCCTTATATGGTTTGAAGCAAGTAAGCCCCTAGAGCTTGGTATGCTAGATTGGACAAATATCTTTTGAAGCTTGGTTTCACTAAAGGTAATGCTGACAGTAACTTGTATTATAAAATCATTGATAATTACATATTTATTGTTGAGGTCTTTATTGACGATATCATTTTTGGATGTGAGAAAAAGTGATGCAGCCATAACCGGTAAAAACCCTCAAAAGAGTCAACCAGATTATGGAGCAAGAGAGACACAATGAAAGAAGTAAGGAAACATAACAAATTCACATAAGAAAATTAGATTACAACCTTGGAAATTCAAGCAATCATCCGGTAATGATTAGATTATCATCAAAGAACATCTGGCAGTTAATTGGCTACATGCAGGCTTCAAGCCAGATACAATCCAACCGGGACTCTAAGAATCAACCGGATCACACCATGCGAATATCAATCCTTATTCTCAATTCTACTTCCCCTTCCCCTACAAATGATTACATAATATCATATTTATACCCACCGAAACATATATGGGTCGGCCTCAAAAGATTGCATTCACCAATACAGGAAAATGAAATGTGTAATTAAGTCGGCCCTAAGATTAAAGAAATCTTTCCGCAAAATAACAACCAAGTGATACAGATCAGGAGGAAGGTCGGCCACACACCAAGGAACATTGGACAAGATCCAAGATGGATCCACACACCAAGAATAACACCGATAATGAAGGAAAACCAACCGGTAAGCACAAGAACTATCCCAGGAACCTAGGAACAACCAACCAGAAGTGATAACTGACTAGAGAAGAACCCAAATGAACAAGAAATTTGGAATCAACCACATGAAACCACCAGGAAACTGCAAAAAAAATCTTCCATGAAGAAAAAGTAGCTATCGATACATACCGGTAAGGATACTAAAACTCCATAAAGAACAAAACAAGAAAAAACTTGAAAGGAAATATTTTTGGTTGATGCAAGATTTCTCATCGACTGGGGATGCTCCTACATCAAAAATTTATGTATGTAATTCTCTGATAACATGAAGAATTAATTTGAGATGTTTATGATTGGAGAAATGAGATTTTTATTAGGTTTGGAGATTACTCAGACTGATAAAGGTATTTTCATCTGTCAAACTAAGTATGCTAGAGAGCTGTTGAAGAAATTTGGTGTGGAAAATTCCAAACCAGTTGGTACTCCTATTGTTAATAGTGAGAAATTGACAAAGAAAGATGAATCAACTATGGTAAATCCTACAAGGTATAAGTCTATGATTGGAGGTTTGTTATATTTGACTCAGACTAGACTGGATATAATGAATGTTGTTTGTATTTTATCAAGATATCAGAGTAATACTAGAGAGAATCATGAGAGTGCACTAAAAAGGATTTTTCAGATATTTGTAGGGAACAACTGAATATGGTTTATGATATCCTAAAAATGATGACTTTACACTATGTGCATATACAAATGCAGATTGGGTTGTAGATATAGATGGCCAGAAAAGCACATCCAGTGGAGCTTTCTTTCTTGGAAAGAAACTTGTTTCATGGATCAACACAAAACAATCATGTACTTCTTTATCTACTGCTGAAGTTAAGTATGTTGTTGCTACTACTAACTATACACAAGTTCTATGGATGAAGAAAATGTTGAAGGATATTAGGGTAGATTGTAATGAACCAGTAGTTATCCACTATGATAACTCTGCTGCTATTGACATATCTAATAATCTGGTATTTCATTCTAAGACAAAGCATATATCAATCAAGTATAACTTTTTAAAGGAGAACGTGGATGAAAATGAAGTCAAATTGGTTTATGTGAACACTAAAGAGAATATTACAGACATTTTCACTAAACCTTTTCCCAAGGAATAATTTGAGTATTTTAGAGATAGATTGGGGGTCTCTACCCTTCTGATAATGACTTGAGTGATGTCGATTGGCATCATTCCTGTATGCATTTATAAAAATTATTATTCATTCTGGATTGATGTGATGGTGTTACTACTCAGGCAAAGTAGTCAGTTGTATGGTTCAGAGGTTTTATGGTTTCTCTTTGATGTTTATGTCAGATTTAAGGCATTGATGTCAAAGGAGGAGAGATATACATGTGAAAAACAAAGCTTAACAGAGATATCAGTCATAGGGGGAGTTTGGTCTTTGGTTTAGAACTTCGTTGATATATCATTTGATTGAATGTCTTACATTGGGGGAGACTTGTTTGGCATTTTCTTGGCACTTGGATGTTTTTCACATCTAGTGTTGCCTTCAATGCCAAAGGGGGAGATTGTTGGCAATTTGGAGGAATTGATTATGTGTTGCATTGATATTTGTCATTGATGTCAACAATAGCTTATTTGGTTGTCTACTGGATTCCGGTAGAGTGGTTGGACTTTGATGATGATCATGAGATTTGTCTCTGGTATATTCTGATTGGTGGAATTGGGTTGGTTCGGTCATTCATGTGGTTCACATGTATGTCACATTCAATTGGTTTGGGATATGGTGATCCAGAAGCTACCATATGTTCTAGTAAGCCTTTTGGTTATTTGTAAGGGTTTTACCGACAGTGCTTTGTTGAAGATCTTTTGATGAATTCAATAAGTGTTGTTGGTGTGGCTTCTAGAAGGTTTTTAGGATGCTAATGGTTATCATGTTCATGTTCTAGTTGATTGGTAGTATTTCATTTGTCTTATGGCCACCTATTTTAGGTCTAGTCCTATTCCGGTAAGTTATGGACCGATTTATGTAACGTGTTGGTGGATGCTCCAGATGTGCTACAGGTTGGATTTATTATTTGGTTAATGTTGTTTCGGTATTTGGTTGACTTTGTTTATCATTGGTTTGTGGGTTTATGCAATGGATTTATTGTATTATCTTTTAGGTGGCCAACCTAATTGTTTAGGTCTCGGGTTGGTATAAATATGATGTAAGATCTCTTTGTAGATTGTGCTCGTGGTTATGGGATTATCTGTGTGTGAATAAAGTTATAACCTTATTTAGAGGATTTGGTCAATCATAGGTGATCAAATTGGGTTTGTGTAAGATTTTTTAGACCTCCAACATTGAGCTTAACTGGAACTATACTAAGGCATAGGAGATGCTATTCTTGTAGTTCATTCTTATTTCTAGATTGTAGTCTGGATTTATTTTGTACTCAATGAGGCTCCTTTGTGATGAGCAATGTGCTCTAGGTTGTTGGCCTTCCTGTATGTGCAGGCCCCTTGTTATAATCACATACTTACTTCAGAAGTATTATCTGACTATGTGTAGGCTTCCCACCATTGTTTTTCCCTTTACAGGGTTCTCCACGTACAAATCTTAGTGCTATGTGTTGTTTATGGTTTATATTTGTGCTTAATTGATCTATCTGTTATTCTAGTATTTGGTTTATGCATTTTGGTAAAAGGTTTTGTGTGCTTAAAGTTTCATAATTTATTAAAAACTGATTCACCCCCCCCCCCCCTCTCAGTTGTTCATCGGTTATCCTAACAACCTAAAGCTCGCCAGTTTTGTGAAGTTACTTCAAGACTCTCAAACGTTAGATACATCAATCATGTTTTTAGTGATATAAAAATAAGTAGAGGATCTTTTACTGAAGATTTAGTGTCAATCTATATTATTGGCCTCTGCAGGAGAAGAATAGAAGACTACATTATTGAAACTTAAGGTTATTCATAAGAGTATAATGCCTCCTACTCTGCAATGTGCCTCTATTTCTAACATTAAGAAAGTTCACTTATATATATATGTAGATATATAGATGATGTTTTTAACAGTAGTATGTTACATTTGATTTATTAAGAGTTGTTGTAGATAGGGTGAGTTATCTCATAGTTTTTTATTTTGAGATTATGTTGAGGAGACACCCTTTGTCTTTGATTGCAAAGGGGGAGAGAAGTTGGAGTCGGCACCAGTGTTCCATCAATGACAAAGGGGTACATTGTTACAAATATGAGATCTTGTTGTCATTGATGTCAAACTTGTTGTTCCAAATATATAACTTATTGATGTCCCTGATCTGAATGTGATTTAGAGTAGTGCAGTAACAGGTTAATAGTTCAATGGTCATGTGGATGGTTGGTGACTAATTGTAACTTCACTTCAGATGGTATATCCAATTAAAATATAGATTTTTTTGGAGCTTCTAAGATGATCCTAATGGTCTGCAGTTGGTGTTGGTGAGTATGACTATCTAGTTGAACAGTCTATTAGAGTTCATTCAAATTTTGGTTTGCATTATGGCATATATATTTCATCAATTTTTGTTGTTGCAATATGATATTTTGATAAATAAAAGAAGGATAGGCCTGTACCATTACACATCCACGAAGTGACACCCAAAGCACATGAAAGATGCTATACCAACAAAAAACCTAGCAGAGCAACCTGAGAGCCAGTAAAATAACTAAAAAAATAGTAGAAATAGAAATAGACCAAGAAAAACAAAAACTAGAACAACCACCCATGAAAGGCACAAAGTGATGACCAACTACATGGGGGAATTTTTATCCTCGCAATCCTAGTATAAGCTTAGCACATTATCAGAAAAGGACACATTTTTGCAAGAACAGATCCTAGAGTACCCAAAGAACACCAAGACTAAATCAAGGGTTTCGTTGAGCAAGGACTCTATGGGGCTTGAAACTATGATCAAGGCCTCTGTGCATTTTCATTTCTTTTCCAATTTCCTGTTCATTTTGACTTGGATAATATGGATAACCTTCAGGGAGGGAGGCGTTGTGCATATTGGTTGCATTCTTGTAAGTCAAATTAGCCTCCTTAATTTTCATTTTGAAGACTTTTTATGATCTCTTAATTTATTCCATCTCAATTTTGGTCCTAGTCATCTTAAGCTTGGCATCCAAATCTTTGATATTCCCATTCACCTTATCCCACTTCTTCAGAGGCCAACAAATTCATTATCAAATCTCCAAACTTTGTCATCATCAACATCCTCTAGCCAGGTATTAGCCCTAGCTTTAGCTTCAGCCACTTGCTCCAATCAATTAATTTTCCTAATCACAACATTCATCTACCCAAATAGACATTTTAACAAATCATCCTACCTTTGTACATCATCATGCAAGTCCTTCAAAATAGTGGTGAGGACCATGATCAAGCTTGAGGGCTTGGTATTAATTGGTAGAGGTTTTAATGGGGGGAGGATAGGGTTAGGATTATAATTAACATTAGTGGTGGGAGACCAATCAGAGCCTGTAGTTTCAAAGGAATCCAATTCATCAGAGGAAATAGAATCAGAACTCGAGTCCTCAACAATCTCCACATACTTGTGCACTCTAGTTTGGGTTTTCACATCAAGGTCCATTTTAGAAGTTACAATATGATGTTGATGAATGTAAATACATGATATTTTCTAGTTTTTATATTCTCATTTAGTATACAGTTGGAGTTATGTGGATTTGAGCTCAGGTGTATAGTGATAGAGTGATAGTGTACAAGAATGTGTTCCATTACTTTTTTCTCAAGTATCTAATGATGTACCTCATTGAATCATATTTTTTGATGTTATATGATGTTATCATGAGCATCTACAAGTGTTTTTGGTGCTACACATCATAGTATGAGTATGTTGCATTGGTGTACCATAACTAGTTTGTCATTTTGAGTCAACCTACAAAATTTTGGTCTATGTAGTAGTGTGTGGATCTATAAGAAATGATTTAGGATTGACAAGAATGTGTGTCGACATAGTGTGCTATGTCACATGTTTCATTTTTCCTTCCACAATTCCTTTAAGATTATTTTTAGGCCAAGTATTTTGATTCTACACATGACATCCAATTCGGATAGCCTAATTGATGTTATTTTGATTCTGTATGGTATAAAATAAATTAAATCATTTTGTGGATGAAATAATGAATTATACGTGTTGTGAAAAGTATATGTGATTTTTTGTAAATGCTCATAAGTTCAATAAAGTAGTAATGAAGGTGGGTTTAGATTTATTTTAACAGTGAACTACAATCAACATATCAATTGACGTGGTTTACTTTAGTTTAATCTTATTGATGTATCTCTTTTATGTGGAATGTATCTTGCCCTGAAGAAGTGATCTTCAATGTCTGAAATTCTTTTGTTACATTCCCTAATGTTGTGCACCTCATTCTTGGAAGTCCACATCAATTGTTGTGAACTCCTTGACCTTGAGCCTAAACATTTTAACCTATTCTTCATATAGTCGGATAGTTCTCACCATGTTTTTTCCCTCATTAGGTTTTTGAGGTAAAATATTGGTGTTCATGTATGAATTCTTTTTTATTTTTTAATTCTCCATTCTTGCACATTTTATAAATGGAACGAATAATAATTGAGTGGTTAATTCGGTTATGTTTTAATATATGTTGATTCAATCACCCCTTCCTCTCGCAATCCCTAAGTGTTCAACATTAATTTCTCACATCTAGTATCAATATCAATAATAAAATCTTCTTCTACCTCAAATCTTCCTCATTTCTAATTTCTTCAGTTTACAGTAAAAATTATAAGTATTGGTCAATCATAATGAATAATTTGTTGAACTCTAAAGATATATGGAAGCTTGTGGAGAATGAGTTTCTTAAACATGTGAATAAAACAAAAATATAATGCATTATTTCAAGTAGAGAAGAATGTGTTCAAATATACCCAAAAGAGAGATTCTAAATTTATAATCTATGTATTTTAGGAAATATATGGAAGTGATTTTCATGGGTTGTAGAAACAAAAAAATCAAAGAAAATATAGGACATACTCCAAACACTATATCAACAAATTGAAAAGTTAAAAATTGTGAAATTACAAAAACTAAGAAGAGATTTTTAAAGTATGTCTATAAAGGATTTTGAATTAGTAGATTCATATTTTTACATAAATAATTGTCACTGTTAATCAGGTTAGATCTCATGGTTACACTATTTATGTTAAGAGAATAGTAAAACAAAATTAAGGAGCAGTCCATAGAGCTCGAGTCAATTGTTGTGTCTATAACAAAAATAGAAAAATATTTTATAAAATTTTGTAGATGATCTTTGTGTCTATCTAATTTATCATGAGCAAAGACTAAATCATTTCTTTAACTCTTCTTTTGAACATTCTTTTGAGTCAAAAGTCCTAGATAGTCATGTAGAGGTAAAGGAAGAAATTCATTCAGAGGTAGAAGAATTGATCATACAGATTCAAGTAGAATGCAAATATGTCAAAATAAATATTATGAACAAAGATATGATAAATCTTAAATTCATTGTCATCATTAATAAAAATATGGCCAATATATATGATTGTAACAAAAAAAATTAAGAAATTAAATTACATAATTTTCTAAAGAAAAGTAAAATCAAGGTAGTATATTCTTGGCATGGAATGTTGCTCAAAAAGTTTTGAAAAGATTTTTTTAAAACAAGGATGTAGTAGTCACATCAATATAGTTTGGGAATGTTCTCTAATCTAGATAGGTCAATTAAAATTTTACTTAATGTTCTCTAATCTAGATAGGTCAATGAAAATTTGACTTTGAGAAATGACAATTGAATGTCGTTTAGTGGAAAAGGTGATGATATTATATCTAAGTTGGCGAGAAAGGGGTTATTTTAGATGTTTTCATTGCTCTTTCTTTAAATATAGCTTGACAATATTGGAAAGGTTATTTTTAAAAGGAGTACAAAGGTTTTTTTCAAAACTAAAGAACGCATAATTTTGAATCAATTTTCAAGAAATTAAAAAATAAGGAAAATTCAAATGACTAAAAATAGAATATTGAATTTGAGAAAAAAATATGATTATGGAAGATACTTTCAAAAGCTAGATGGTAATTGAAAATTAAATTTAAATTATCAGTCAAGGGGCATGGTTACTACAGGGAATCTGTTAAGAATGTCTCCTCAACATTTTTGTCCTTGAAGAAGAATTTGAATGCCAGAAAGAGAAGACAAGGAGGAGATGTGATGTAGTGCCTCTGGCTTAAAGTAACCTTCCGCAACAAGACCAAATTACCAAATCAAGTTCCCCAATTGATACTCCTAGGGTAAGGGTGTTTCCTTTAGACATAGTCTAGCAATATTGTATAAGGAATTGTAAGTTGTCAAGGGATTGAAGTTGCTTAATGAAAATTAATTATCTTGGTTCTCTACTTTTTGTCAATTCTATTTTAAAAACTCCATTTTTTTAGTTTTTTTATTTTTTATCAATCTCATTCCTTGTGAAATTATTTTTGTTTGCCTTAATGATGGTTCTACAATGGGTTTGAGCCCTTACCCATGATAATCTAATCAAAACATTGCATTTCATAGGGATTTGCCCATTAAATTCCACATTCATCCAAATAAAATACCACACAAAGAAATACCTTCTCAAGTGTAAATATTTTTAAAATTATGACATAAAAACCATTCTAGCTTCCAATGACACAATATCGTAGGTAGCCTTTCAATGACAAATAAATGATGAGAACTGAATTTAGAACTTATGATTTTGATAATTAAATTTTGGGGTACTAAATAATCTTTAAAAAAATGTAAAAGGATCGTCACTTGTAAAAAGACAAACAAACATATGAAGAATTTATTTTTTTAAATTAGCACAAAGAATCCTTCCCAACTAATAAGTTTGTTGGAGAAAAGGAGCCTTTGAAAACAATTATTCTAACTTATTTGGACCAATATATATATACCTTTTATTGGTATTTTTTTTTTACATTGAGTGGTGATCATTTTAAAAAATGAGTAAATTTATTGAAACATAAGCATGATATGTTTGGTATCTTTTATATTCAAATATCTACTTGAGGAGAAAAGTATAAATTATATCAAAATTTTAGGAAAAGATATAGAGAGGGAATATATCTCAAATTCCTTCCTAATTTTTTTGCATGGATTATGGAATATATAAGTAGTTTTCTACTAGATACACATCATAACAGAATGGCATGCTAGAAAGAAATAATAAAACAATTATGGACATGACTAAGAGTATATTGAAGAATAAACATTTGTCAAATGAGTAATAGGTAGAGGCTATAAAATGTTTAGTCTACATAATAAATAGATGTTTAACTAAGAGAGTTAAAAATGTGATTCTATAAGTATGGAGTAGAAGAAAACATAGAATTATTGATATGAGAGTGATTGTATGTGTGGAAGATGCACATGTCAATGATGAATTAAGAAATAAATTAGATAACACAAAAGAAAAAAGTATCTTTGTAGGATGTAGTGAGGAATCAAAATCTTAAAAACAATATAATTCAATAACTAGAAAAGTGATAATCAACATAGATGCATAATTCATAACTAAAAAAATATAGAAAAGTATTGAGTCTAACTTGTATCATCTCCTTAGTACCCTCTTCCATGCACCACCAATATCAACCAAGTGGTCCACAAGTGGCACCTATATCAAGTAGAAGACATACTCTACCAAATGAAAAACAACAAACATCACAAGATTTTGATGATTTGATACCTCTTCAACAAGATTTCTTGGTGTAGGACCATCAAGTCAAAAAAAATTCTAATCTATTTCATATGATATGTCAATTCCAATATTGGAAATTTGAGGGAGAAAAAAGTAATGAGTTTGAGGGATTATGATCAAAACAAAGGTGAACACAATATTGATTTTATTTTACATTTTCACTTGTTTTTATAAGTAGATGATTAGCTCATTTTGAAGATGTAATTAAAGTTAAAAATTTTGTTCAAGGAATGGATGAAATTATTGAGACTATACTTAGGAATCATACAAAGGATTTAGTCAAGTTTTGAGGAGAGAAAGATGTGATAGGATTAAATTGGGTCTACAAGACCAATTTTAGTGTAAGTTGTGCAAAAACATAATTCAAGGCTAGTATAAATGGCTAGTTTTGAAACTTAAAGTTTGATATAGTAAGAAAAGTCTCTGGAAGATTGAATAGAACAATAAGAATAAAATTGATAATAGTACCATAAAAAAGTGACTTGTATATTAAATGAATCTAAAATCTATAGATTTTGAAGTATTTCCTTGAAAAAGTATATGTGGAGTAGCCACTAAGATGTGAGAGCTTAGACTACAAAAACAAGGTCAATAACTCAAGCTCATGAACTATAAAAATTGTTCTTACTTTTTGTAAAATGACTTTAGTAAGAGCAATAATGAACCCATATTTTATACAAATATAAATAAAAAAGATACATTTTAACTGTATATTTATATGTTAATTATTTGATAATTTAATTGTTTAAAGAAGCTATGAATAATAAATTTTATTTTGTATTTTTTTTCCTTGATTATAAGGTAAAAATTGAAATACATCAAAGTATAATTTGAGTTCATAGGTGCATAAAGCCAAACAATCTAGACAAACCCACAAATACTTGCCAGTATACCAGTCATAGATTATATTTACATTACATCCTTATACCAAACTCAGGCTTCTAGCTACAGCCATATACATTTATCAATATGAAGAAATGGTTAGTACAAAATGCCAGTAGTAGAATATGTCAAAATAGCAACCAGGATTTTGTACACATGGAGTCAAAAAAAAACAAGGTGCCACAAATAGAAGTTTTCTCTAGATCTAGGAAACCCAGCCAAGGGGGCCTTTCATCCATGCTAGCCTTTGATAATCCAACCTCTTGGCATTACTAATCATGTGTTGGCGAGCCATCGCTCCATTCCCTCTTATCTCTTTCATGAGTGTATCTCAGGTGTTGACAAAGGGAGTTCTCTCTTCACTTAACCTTCCCCATGTATATCCATGGGAGAGATCACAGATAAAAATTCTGGTGTGTCCATCCTCAATAAATATGCATAATTTTTCTTTGTTGAGTCTGATAACCATTGTGACCTGCGAGAAGACACTATGGATTGTGAGTATACAAAAAGACTTAGTAAGGGCCCTTTCTATCCCTTGATACTTCTCTAAATTCCTAATCCTCCAAATTTACCATAGAATTTCACTTGAAAGCAAATTCCAGAATTGATTAGTGTCTTTTTTAAGTCCTTTAATAAAACCATATACAACATCAAGTATGCTAATATGCCAAGGAATAATAAACCAAAACAACTTCCAAACCTCCTTAGCTACAGAGAAATCAAAGAGAATATGTCTAACTACCTCTTTAACCTTGCAAATGTTACACAAATCATCATTAGAATGTTTAGATCTGATAGGTAACTTATCAAGCAGAAGCATCCATTTAAAAGATTTCTTTTTAGGAGCAACAAGAGAGTTCCAAATATTCTTAAACAACTTGTCCCATTGAGCAGGGGATGAATTAGAATACCAAATAGTTTTAACATGATTAACAATACTCTCATTATACATCAAAGAATTATAAATAGAAATAGATTTAACATTACAAAGTAAGTTACCGTCAACCCAAGTAAAGGAAATAAATTTGTCATTAAAAACATCACATCTTTTGGGTAACTGTAGGGAGTTGCAAGCCTTATACAAGACACTATTAGTTATTTTACTAGACAAAGGAAGTTGATACTTACAAGAGAGCTCATCCCATGAAATGTTCATATCATTAGCAAAAAAAAAAATTGAAGCACTTGATTCCTTTGCTGGCCCAAATCTTAGCTGAGCAACCTTAAGTGAGTGCAAGGGGTTTGCCATTGTGCATAATATTCCACCAAATTGACCTCTCTCCACACACAAAATCATCCCAACCAATCTAATCATTACCAATATTATGTCTAACACTCTCCCAAGCCTTCCAAATAGATTTAAAGACAACATAAACTGAAGTGGATACTGATAAATTTTGAGCTATTAGGTCATTAAAGGGAAGGAATTTCCATGATTTGGCATGCTTAGGAACCCCTAATCTGATCTATTATTCTAAATAAAAACTTTCCAAGTCTCACCACCTTCTAATGAGTGGAAGATCTACTTGGCAGCAAGAGAAATCCCTTGGATTCTAAGATCCTTAAGACCTAAACCTCCAAAGGCCTTGTTCATGCAGCACCATTCCCACTTGACTGAGTGCACTTTCTTCTGCCCTCTACCATCTAACCATAGGAAATTCCTAATGATCTTATGTAGTTCATTGACCTGGTAGTTACTAAACATCCATACAGAGGCATGGTATATACTGTAAGAGGATGGGACCTTTTGACAAACTTCAATTCTTCCAGCAAGAGAGAGATAGTGTTTATTCCAATTGCTTAACTTAGTTTCAATCTTCCCCTTAATGGACACATCCACATATCTCTGAGACTTGGAGAGCCATCAAAAGGAATCATCAGGTATCTATGAATTCTATTGGGCCATCCCCATTGGAACCCAAAGGAAGAGACCCAACCTAGAGGCCTCTCAACCCAGCTAAGCAAGGTAGATTTGGCTTCACAAAAAATGGTAAGTTTGGCAGATAAAGAAATCATATTATCACCAGAAAGCTTCAAGAAGAGAGTTGTATCATTAGCAAACTATATGTTAAGCAATACAGATTTGTTTGGTAGGGAAATACTTTTCACTTTAAGAGAAAGCGAGTTGTCTTTAAGAAGATAGAACAAAGCATCAAAAGAAATCACAAAAAGAGAAAGAGCAAGAGGACATCCTTGCCTAATGGATCTACCAAGCTTAAAGGGTTGAGAGGTAACTCCATTAACTTCAATTTGAGCATGGGAATCCACAAGGAGGACCTGAACCCAATGGTAGAATACCTTAGGAAAACTGAAGGCTTCAAGCATCATGAAGATAAACTTCCACTCAATTTTGTCGTATGCCTTCTCAAAGTCTAAAAAAAAACATGGCCGCATTTTGATTTGAAAGCCTTGCCCACTCCATAGCCTCCCAACTAGTAATAAGGTTCTCCAAAATATATCTACCTTTAATCAAACCAATTTGAGTTGTACAAATTAATCTGGGAAGGATATTCTCCAATATTCTAGCTAGCAACTTTGCTAAAATTTTGTAGGATACATTAAGTAATGTTATAGGCCTCCAATTCTTTGTCAATGATTTGTCCCCTTCTTTAGGGATGAGTTTGATAAGGCTTCTATTAATCTCTGCTCCCAAAGAACCTATTACAATGGCTTCTTTATAGAGCTCCAACAAATCATCAGCAATCTAGTCTATATTCGCCTTATAGAACTCAATAGTAAGCCCATCCAGACCAGGGGCTTTATCATTCTCCAAAGAGTTGATGACTCTTTTGATTTCTTCCACCGAGATAGGTCTACCAAGAGCCCGCCTCTCATCGGGATATAAAATCTTAGGGATAATTGATTGACATTTGTCCCTCGCAATACTGGAGAGAGTTGACTCCTCAAAGGAGAAGAGCAACTTGTAGAAGGAAGAAAACTCATGCAAAATATCATCAGCATTAGAGACCTCTCTGTCCTCCACCCATAATTTATCAATTTTCTCCTTAGCCTACTTCTGTTTCAGCATGTTGAAGAAAAATTTTGATCCTTTGTCACCATTGGATAGACATTTCATCCTATCCCTTGTTCTAGTTCCCATATCTCTATCATGTTGCAATCGCCTAAGCTTATCTCTGGCAACAACGACCAATTGAGTGAGTTGGGGATTATTGGGGTCTTTTTGTATGTCTTCTTCAGCACTACATAAGTTAGAAGAAACATACTCCATATGCATAGAATCTTTGGCCTTCTTTTTCCCAACGGTACCAAGCACCTTTTGCCAGCTAGAAACCAAAATATTCCCTCTCACAATATTGGAGCTAGATTTGGAGTTCCATCTATTGAATAGTCTCACAATATGAATTGCAGCTAGAGTGTATTTATCCTCCAGCAACTTATTGTTTAAAACAAACTTTCTGCCACCTCTGCATCTATTCTAACCAGAGCAACGAAGAGTGATATCAACCAAAATGGGATGATGATCCAAAGGGGAGGAAGGCTGAACAACAACAGGAGATCTTTTTTTGTCCGGAGTGAAGAAAAAAACATCTTTATTACCATAAAATTTGTCCAACCTAGAGTAGATTTTTCTCCCACTTCTTTAGTAGTTGCACCAAGTAAACCAAATTCCTTTGAAAGAATGTTTTAAACCATTCAAAGGGTCAAATAATCTCTTAATGCCTTTCAAATTTTCCCAATGAATTTTCTCACCCCCTTTCCGTTCAACATTTGAACCTCCTAGCTTATCCTCCTTGTGTTCAATCATGTTAAAATCACCCCTAAAAATACAAGGAATATCGGGGAGGTCAGAGAGCCATTGCCAAAGCTCTTATCTTTCTCTATAATCATTAGGGATGTACACAGTGCAGATCTCAAAGGAGGAGTCACCATTCTTGAAGGTAACCTATACAACCCTGTTGCAGGGGGAGATCCCTGAACAAATGATCGACTCACTCCACTTGGGATTAATGAGAATAGCAGCCCCCCCTCTACCTTTCTCATGCTTAGTAAAAAAATTTAGGGCATCCCTCCAGACAAAGCTAAGTGAATGGAAATTTGATTTGAGCCACCATGAAGGGGTTCTCACTGGTAAAGCTTTTGTAGAAGCAAGCAGTTGTTGAAGTTTGTTTTTGAAACCATACCAGTGTGAAGTTTGTGGTTATTTGAAACCACTTAGTGTAATGGTTTGCAGTATGCTAAAACCACTTTAGATTTGTATTGGTTAGGGATAAGGCACAAGATTGGTGATCATGAGAAAGAGAAAGGTCTGAAGACAACCGGTTAGGTGTTTGAAGAAATTGTCGCAACAGTTGAAGAATTTGGAGAAAAATAAGAAAGCAGATGATGAGATGAAGTGTGTGTTTGAAGTCAAATAAGAGAGAGAAAATTATGCCAAAGTGGAAGTTGATCCAGCCTTAGCTGAAGTAGTAAAGAAAGTTTCTAGTTTAATGGTAGAAGACAAGGAGGGAGATTGTGGCTAGTAAAAAGCCGCCTTGAAAAGTAAGATTAAAAAGATCTAGGAAGATCAAGAGGATCTCTATCAGTTGGAGAAAGTCAAAAGATTGGAATGATCTGAAGATGAAGAGATGGTTAGAAATTCATTAGAAGTTATCAGGTAAAGAAACTATTGGAGAAAGTCTGAAGACTTGGATATCAAAAAGTGACAAAAGAGACTGCAATCATCAACAAAAGAATTGTAAATGCAGTAGCATATGGTCAAAATTAAAGAGGAGTGTTGGAAGTAATTTCTCCCACCACTAGACTTCAATTTGCCATTATTTTCACCGTTATAACCAGTTACAACTAATTTGTCATGCACTGCCATGCACCGCATTCACCACATGCTACAGTTTCTTGCAATAGTTTAACAATTAGTTTTCAGTAGTTAATAGTTCATTTTCATGTTTAACTGCCAATCTTCATGCTATGGGAATAATGTATGCAATGCATACCTAGATTTAGTTTAAGTGATATAATCTATGAACCGAGGTTGCAACCTCTATAAAAACTGCCTATTGTAATATTTGATACACAGTCTGCAAAAATGTAGTCCATTACAGAATTTGAGTTAATAAATTTAGTTTTGCTTTTTATGTTGCATTTGTTTTTATTGTATGTGTTTCTAGATTCTACAAATTGGTATCAGAGCTACGTGTTATCAGAGCTGCTCTGGGCCTATCTCCCTTAGGAGAGGGCCCAGAGCCATGAGAGAAAGAGCTTGGTGTGAACTGTTGTAGCAGTTAGAAGGAGCCCACTACCTACAAAGAAATTTGGAGATCATCGCTAGTTTGTGTAGCTGTTGATCAGAGTTAATGAAGAAGTGTGGAATCACTTATTGGTGAAGAAGAAAATTGAAGGAGTGAGAGACCAAAGTATCGTGCATGAGTGAGATCGCCGTTTTTTAATGATTAAGTGTTTAAAAGCAGTAAAGTTGAGGTTTTAGAAATTTATAAGAAAAGGGGATTGGTGTAAGATTTGGTCATGGTGAAGTTGTAGATTAAGGAGGGAAAGCACTACTCAGGCTGTAGCTGAAGTTGAAGACTTAAAAAAGAGCTGAAGTTGAAGACTTAAAAAAGAGCATTATGTTTCTGTATGAAAGAAATGTTTGAGGTCAGTAAGGCCTTTGATAGGAAGATTCCCAAGCATCTGTAGTGTGACTTTAAGGGAGGTGTTGATAAAAGTGAATCATACCTTAACCTACGATGGACTGGTACCAAAGAGGGCTAGAGCTCGTGGTAAGAGCATCCCAATAGCAGCATGGGATTTCCTAGGTTCGATCTCTAGATTTATAAGTTTTTCAATGCAGCAGCATGAATGAAAGAGACTAAGAATGGAACGCAGTCGAAATTAAGGGAGAATGTTGGAAGGAATAATTTCTCCAGTTCTAAATTGCATTCAATCAGGTTAGGCAAGAAATAATAAAAAAGAACAGTCAGTTCTCATTTCCTCCCTCATACACAACTATCTACAGTTGGTTTCAAGCTCGGATCTCTATGCACCGTTATGCAAACAGTTAGTTCGAACATGATTTGGACGATAGTTGTTTATGCATAGTTAGCTTTCTGTCTCCTCTCCACCGTATAAACTGTTATGATCAGTGGATTATTCCTCCAGGCATGCAGAAGAGAGTTTGTCTTATCTTCTAGTTACACAGGATGAAATTCTCTATTTCCACGCATGCAAAGCTATCTGTTTAATCTTTTAATCGGTGGAACTACTACTTCCACCGCTCATGAATTTGCTATGTAATAGTTAGAAGGATCGATGAATCCTCTATAAATAAAATAGGAATTGTAATGCATTTTAGCATGAATAAATAAAAGATTTGGTTTTGTATGCTGTAGCATACGTTGAGCTATTAGTTTCTGTTATTTTGTTATTTTTCATTCCTTCTACATTAAGAACCTCCGCCTGAGATTTATGATCATGAAAGAAAACAATAAACAACCATTTCTGTATCATCCTATAGAAGGAGAATTTAAACCCTAGTCTATTAATCCATACATTTTTCATCCAATCTTCAAGAAATTTCTTAGCCGGGCATCTATCAACATGGAAACAGCTTGCAACCTACGGCATTCCATATCTAAAGCTTTGGACATAGATTCATTAGGAGAGATAGCCAAAGTATAAGGGGTCGAGAGGGGATCCTTACCTCTTCCTCCGTCTCCGCCATCGCACCCAGAATGAACCCCACTTACCCGGTCGAACTTTGCTTCAGAAGGAACCAGCAGAGAGTCACCAATAATGGCGTCTCTAAATGATTTGTGAATAAACCGTTATCCTCCAGTTTCGAGGCCAACGGCTGGGCGGAGTTAATGCCCACGCCACTCGATTCTTCACCCATCAAACTGTTCGTACCAGCATTCAAAACTCGCACCTGCAGAAAATTAAAAAAAACACAACGCAGGAAGACCTGCCCATTATGTATTTTCTTAACATTGAAGTAAGAATATACAAATAACTTAACCAAACCAAAGAAAACAAACAAAAACTTTGACCATCTATGAAATTATTTATGATTACGGAGCAATGGTAGAATTATTAATCCTAACGACTGCTATTATTTTTTATCTTCAACAAATAATCTCTTCGTTCGGTCCACTTCTGCATTTAATAGAAATTTTTATAACCCAACTAGTTTTTTTATACGTTTAATGTTTCTTCGAATTGTTCCTAGATATATAGAGCTGTTCAATAGTATTCTTTCGAAAACTTTATGTAAGATTTCTTTTAAAATTCAATATAATATCAAGTTGATCCCTGTGACACATGCGACGCATAATTAGATGACTAAAGATAATATACAAATAGTGCGTATGACTTTTAGCGAGAAGTCTGGAATTTGGCATTATTGTAGTCTGTATATATTCGATTCTACGCTGTAGTTATTAGCAAGACATTGAGTTGAACACAATTCTTACAACCTTTAAGTTAATACTATTTCAAGTTTGAATTTTATATTTACTTTCACAGTAAATTACTCATTCAAAGTGTAAGATTGCAGGTGCATCACTCATCAGAACTATCAAGGAAACGGTCAACTGAAATTTCAATCATTTAAAGTTGTAACATATAAAAAAATAAAAAATAATAATAAATGAGTTATTTTTTGAATTATTAATTATTATTATTATGAATGAAGTCTTATAGATTTGTACAATAGAAATAATGTATACACTCATCAGAACTATCAAGGAAACGGTCAACTGAAATTTCAATCATTTAAAGTTGTAACATATAAAAAAATAAAAAATAATAATAAATGAGTTATTTTTTGAATTATTAATTATTATTATTATGAATGAAGTCTTATAGATTTGTACAATAGAAATAATGTATAGAGAACATAAAATAAATAATATATGTACTTTCATAATAAATTACCCATTCAAAGTGTAAGATTGTAGGTGCGTCAATCATCAGAACTATCAGCAAACAGTCAACTGAAATTCCAGTCTTCATATTAGGTGATAATAATTTAAAGTTGTAACATATCAAAAATCAAAAAAATAATAGATGAGTTATTTTCTGAATTATTAATTATTATTATGAATGAAGTCAGTCTTATAGATTTGTACAATAGAAATAATGTATAGAAAACATAAAATAAATAGTAACAAAAGATATACAATAGATAATATTTTATTCAAATACATCTTTTTTTTTTTTTTGATAAAAGTGGATGAACCATTGAAATTATATGAAATCTTTATATATATTTTTTTAACATGGTGTCTGGTTCAATGAGCACTGAAAGGAAAGAACCAGTAAGAAAACCCTTCAGTATTGCTCAAAAAACAAAAGCCTATTTACCCATTACAAAAACCCATAGGCAACCCAGATACAACCCCTGATTACAATATCAATCGCATTAGATATAAAGGAAGCTTGGGAAAAGCTTATAGGAATCAGTGAAGAAGATGGCACCCCAAAATGAGACCACCATGTCCACAAAAATAGTGTCATCACCCAAAAGGGACCAAACTGTCTATGCACCGCATGACTCCAAGGCCCTGCAGAGAACAAACCCACAGCCAGAAGGGAATCAAGTAAAAGCAGTTCTAACAACACAAGAATAGTTAGCAAACATATGCCCATCCATATAATAAGCAGAGAAGGATGGAAAAAACCCTTAGGAATCGGGGAGAGGCCTATCCATAAAAGAATCCAAAGCAAAAGCCATAACAACAACAACAAGATAAGGAGCCATCTGCACCACCAAATAACTTGTCCCTCATTCGAAATATAACAAAGAAAAGGACAACCACACCAAGAATAGGGAATGAAGGAAGTTTCTAAATGAAAGGTCTATTAAGAGAGAAGTTTCATGCAAGAGATAGGAAAATCCAAAGGGGCAAGTTCTATATGATCAGCACCCTCAACAACAGCCTTGTTTGCAAGAAAATCTGCGAAAGCATTAATTTCTCTAAAACATTGAGAAATAGAGAAAGTGGAAAAGCCATTTAGTTGAAGGAGAATGTGCTCTAAAAAATACTGCAAGTGCTAAGAGAGACACTTTTTTCTAGCAACCTCCTAAAATACCAGCATTGAATCACCTTCAATAACAATGTCCTTAATGTTTAAAGAATGTGCAAGATCAAGTCCAAAGGATAAGGCCTGAAACTCAGCCACATTATTAGTGCCATGACCAATATATTTACCCACTTCTTTGATGATCTTTGAGGAGTGATCAAAAATAATTACCCCAACCCCAGACCTCCCCGGATTAACCTTAGAGGCCCCATCAAATTGAAGTTTGAATGAAGGAAAAAGAGGAGGACTCCATCTAGCCATCTTGCGCTTAAGAGTCAAAGAAACTCCATCTGTTATAACCCCATGAGAAAGCATCAAATGAAGTAAAGACCATCGCCAAGTGACCCAATTATCCCAATGAGAAAAGGACCTAAGATGATCTAAATTTCTATGAATGAAAGCAAGCACCACTTCACTAATGGAAGCTTGAACTTTACCAATTATGACTGTCAAAGATGAGGATTTATGTTTGAAGATTCTTGAATTTCTTTCAAGCCAAAGATTCCAAATCAGCAGAGATGGAGCAACAACCCAAAGAGATGAATAGAATGAAGAGGGTAACAACAAGGGCCATGACATAAACTGTGAAAGTAGATTTGGACAGAGAGCAGAAGACCATCCTAACATATCAAACAACCAATACCAACACTCAGAGACAAAAGGACATAGCAAGAAAAGGTGATCTATCGATTCCATACAATAACCACAGAAAACACAAGGAAAAACTGTTGTAATCCCAAGTCTATCCAACCGCATTCCAGTAAGGACTTTATCTTGGACTGCCAACCAAGCAAAAGCCCCTGCCTTTGGAAGACAAGCAGGATGCAAAAAAAGCTTAGTAGGCCAACAAGATGGAAAGGGGGCCTGAACCAAAGAATTATACCCCTCTTTAACTAAATAGGAACCTGTATTATTTTTAACCCAAACCAAAGAGTCCTCCTTCATATGGAAAAGTAAAGGTCTTTTATGAAGTTCTTCTATAAAAGCTAAAATAATATCATTATTAATAGATAGGGGAGGGATATCCTTCCATTTAGCCACTAAACATGGACCTGAGGTGACAATGTTGAAATAATCTGCAACAAAAGGTCCCCAAAGATCTGACAAAATATCCGATAAAGGGGACCAGTCATGAATCGCTGAGAGAGAAGGATGGCCATTCCAAACTTCATCCCAAAAATGAGCCTTTTTCCCATTATGGACCACCCAAGATAAATGTGGTAAGATCACCTCCCTACAAGAAATCAAAAAATTCCAAAACGTAGAGCCCTTCGGAAGGGATGTTGCAGTAAAAATCCTTTCGCTGGATGCTCCCCTTAAATACTTGGCAAGCATGATGGAAGCCCATTTACTCCGAGGGTTTGCATATAACTTCCAAATCAATTTTGCCCCTAATGCTTTATTCTAAATAACTAGGTCGTGGATACCCGCACCCCCCACCTCCTTGGGATGACATATTTTATCCCAAGCAAGAAGAGGGATCTTTGTTTGTCCTCCTAAGTTGTCACTCCAAAGGAATGTCCTGAGGGAAACCTTAATCTTCTTAATGACTTGAGAAGGTGCCTGCAGGATAGACATCAAGTATGTAGGAATGGCACTCAACACTGATTTGATTAGAAGGATCTTACCAGCCATTGTTAGCCACTTATGATTCCAGGAGGTAATTCTGGAGGTAATAGAATGGACTACTTTATCCCAAAAGGAGGTCTTATCTGAACCCAAAAAGAAAGGGAAGCCCAAGTACATACAGGGAAAGGTCCCAACATGAAAGCTCCAAAAGCGGGCAAGATTGTCCTGAACTAATGTGGGGGCATTCACAAAAAAGACTTTGGACTTTTGATTATTAACCTTTTGACCCGAAAAGGCAGCATAATCAAAAATAATTTTCTTAATAACTCAAGCTTCCCTCATAGAAGCCATCCCAAATAGAAGTGTATCATCAGCAAATAAACAATGAGATTGTGAAGAAGGGAGGCCATCCACTCTGATACCTGACCATAGACCCAAAGCCGTAGCATTAGTTATAGCCCTACTCAATGCTTCCACCAAAAGAGTAAACAAAAAAGGGGATAGAGGATCTCCTTGCCTAATTCCCTAGGAGGAAGCAAAAAAGCCCAAGGGAGAACCATTAATCAAAACTGAAAAGCGAGCAGAGGATATACATGAAAAGACCCACTTGACCCAACTATGCGAAAACCCAAAATGATACAAGACCGCCACCAGGGACTACCAATTAACACGATCATAGGCTTTAAGCATGTCTAGTTTAAGAATCATTGCTGGGACCTTTTGCTGGGATATGGAGTGTAGGATTTCATGCGCTACAATAGCACCTTCAGGAGTTTCCCGTCTAGGCACAAAACCACCCTGCTCCAAAGAAATTATCTGAGGAAGGAGTTTAGACAACCTAACTGAAATTGCCTTAGTAAAGATTTTGTATAAGGTGTTACACAAGGCAATTGGACGAAAGTCCAAAAAAGAGGTAGGATTATCTACTTTTGGAATAATAGCTATAAGAGTAGTATTAATTTCTCTTAAGATTGACCTATTTCTTCTAGACTCCTCCAAGGCTAACAACAAATCTTTTCCAATAAAATCCCAACATCTCTGAAAGAATAAGGCCATAAATCCATCCGGACCCAGAGCCTTTTTCGGATGCATGGAAAAGACTATCTCTTTCAATTCAGCCAACGAAAAGGGGGCCATAAGCAACCTATTATCCTCAGAGGAAACTAAAGGGGGGATCAAATTTACAAACTCATCATCAACCACCACCGGCTCCACTGAAAGAAGAGACTTAAAGAACCTTACAGCGTCGGCGGCTATATCATCCTCATCTATTAGAGTATTACCATTAGAGTTGTGAATACAAGAGATTCGATTGCAAAGTCTCTTGAGCTTAGAAGAGGAATGAAAGAATTTAATATTTCGATCGCCTTCAAAAAGCCAAAGATCCCTAGACTTCTATCTCCAATAAGATTCTTCCCTAGCCAAGGTCTCACTCAACTGCAGGTTCAACAACTTTAGCTTATCATATATTGCAGGAGACAACCCTGAAGCAACAATGCTTTCATTAAGCTGCTCAATTTCCTCCTGAATCCTGGCCTTTTCACCAAATATATTCTTAAAATGCATCACATTCCAATCCTTAATCCTTGACTTTAAAAAGCCCAGTTTCTCAACAAGCTGAAACATCCACGGCCTAGGAAAAAATGGAGCTGAATACCACCAATGTTTTAAGGAAGGCAAAAACGATTGGTCCCTAAACCACATTGGCTCAAACTTGAAAGGTAACTTTATAGGAGCCCTATCCTCGAAAATTAAAAACTGAATAGGGAAATGATGAGAGCCAATAAAGGGGAGAATTGAGGACACAAAATCCTGACCCAAATTGAACCAATTATCCGAAACCATAAAACAATCCAGTCTTTCCGAAATTTGGCAAAAGTCCCTACGCATATTAGTCCATGTAAATGATCCATTAAGAGGTTTACAATCAACCAAATTCAAGGAGTGAATGAAGTTGCAAAAGTCTGACATAGCATGCTTATTAGGGATGATTCCCCCAACCTTTTCATCCATACTAGTAATTGCATTAAAATCTCCCCCAAAAATCAGAAAAACATTCCACAGAGGAGTGGCAAGAGAAACCAAGTAATTCCAAAGTGTTCTTTTTTCTAGAACCCCTGATGGACCATACACATTAAATAACTAGAATTTTAACTTTGACAACCTGCTCTTAACTAGCCCAAGCATCCAATTGGATGAGGAAGCAATTAATGAGAAATGTATAGTACAATCTTTCCAAAGGACTGCTAGCCCACCCGAACCCCCAGAAGAGGGAGATGAGCAAAAATTCCAAACTTTCCAAGAGGAAAATAACCTATCAGTTGAAGACAAATTTAGCTTAGTTTCTTGTAACAACACTAGATCACACTTCATTAAGTCTAATTGTGACTTAATCAAGCGTCGTTTGTTAGGGGCATTTAAGCCCCTAACATTCCAGGATATAATCTTCATTGGGCCTGAGGGGAAGCATCAGCTCCCCTCGAAATATTCAACGATACTGGAGAAACCAATCCAACCGAGAAAACCTTATGTAGACTTCATTTAGTAGCTAAGGCTCTTGTGAGAGGTGGACTAAAGGGTTTCTTTGATCTTTTCTTTTTGGAAGTCTCCAAAGAGGAAAGAATAGTTGATTGAATTCCCGCATCGATTTCTAATTTAGTCTTCATATGCCTAGGCTTGTGACCCCTTTTCCTTGGAGTAGACAAGGATGAAGTAGGGATAAGAGGGGTTTGAACCAAAGGAAGCCTAGGAGTGACCTCCACAAGTGCCTTATCTACCCTAACCTCCTCCTTTTCTGAGACCAAGGGAGCGAGAGAAGACACAAGACCTGAAGCCACCAAATTATTATCCATATTGAGAAGCTCAAAAGAGTTATTGGTGGGAAAAGTAGCCAAATCATTCTCCAAATTCTCCAAATCAACCGAAATCGAAGAAATTACCTTATTAGCTAAAGGAGAATTAAGATATACCTTATTAGTATTAACAATATCCTATACCTGAGAAATTAGATTCTCATCTAGAATAACATCAACCTCCACGGGTTTGTCACTATCTATCAAAACCTCTAGGATTTGTGAAGCGGTCTCTAATAAAATACCCACACCTAGAGCAATATCCCCACCCATGGTTTTATTCAAAACAACAAGGATTCAGGACTCAGCCCCTAAAATATTACCCAACTCAACCATAGGCTCAAAATACACTCCCGTATTTGTAGTGACATTAGAACTTTTTAGAGGGGGAGCATTCGACAGACCAATCCTTGGGGAAATAACAGAGTTTTTAAGAGTCGTTGCTGAAACCCTAGAAGTGAACGTCTTCTTCATGGGGGAAGGAGGAATAGTGGCAGCCCCAACAAATTGATCTTTATTCCAGGCAAAAGTTTCCACATTCTCATCAAAAGGAGATTCAATATCCCCCGACCCAAAATGAATGGATTTCATATGAAAGAACAGCGGAGAATCCATAGTTACTATAGAGCAACCAAAATCTCCATAATCACTAACCAAATTTTGACGCCACAAACCAAACGGAGATCGAATGTTATAGAATTTTGGTGGGGAGAATTTAGGGGAAGTTAAGACACAAATATTGACAACCAACACCCCATCCTCAAACATAGAACATGAAAGCAAAAAATTACCCAAAGAATCCCCGATTTTCATTAATATATTAGATTCAATAAATTCAGATGGTAACAGAGGAAGTTTAAACCACATTGGAACCCATTTTGGGCCAACCCTAGTAGCCGCTAGAAAGGGTTTCCAGCTTTCCACAAAAATCAGGTTTTTTCCAAGCCAAAAAAATGGAGCACTCAAAGCCTTATCTCTAGTAGATTCAGAATCAAACACAATAAGAAACGAACTTGCAGAAAGAATATGGAAGTACAAAGTGCCATACCAGTGAGCATGAAGTTTGTAATGAAGTTTGGACAGAGGAATAGAATCACCCCACACCTGAATCACAACTGCCAAAGCCCAAAGATCATGAGCCTTCTTCCCCAAAATGGCATCTAAGGCATCAGTCAACCAAATCAAAATTGAAGTAGGCTAAGAGGGCAAGTCCAGATTCTGCAAATGACCTTCTGAATCCTTTGAAAGTGCTTGCAAATTCGCAGTGGCATTTGACAGATCAATCTAAGCCTTATTGCCAAAAACCCTAACATTCCACCTTTGCCTACCCTTCTGCCATTTCCCAAAATTGTGATCCCGCCAAAAGAACCCTTTAAAATATGCAGAAGAAGGGAAATCAGATTGGGATGTTTTAACGCGAGCAGGCGAGGCCAAGACATCAACCCATTTGTTGTCCTTGAACACCCATTGTGGAACATGTCCTGTTTGAGAGCCAAAAGGATCTTTGGGGGGGAGCGGATTAGACACTACCTCATCTCCCCAACACCTCTTTCGATGCATGCCAACGGCCATCTGAAATTAAGTCCTCCTGATTTGATGCTCCCAAGAACAGCGATGAGATGCAAGCCCAAAATACAGAGAATCCCGTTGCTAGGAACAAACACAATGCACAACAAACTCAGATCTGAAATTGTGAATAGAGAGTCTATGTAGAATCACACATGAAGGCATAAAAAGCCAAGTGATGGAAGTTGTGCAAAAACAAAAACAAAAACTTCTGCCATCAATTTTGTCAGATCCGTTGCAGGAAAAGCAGGAACCCTTGTTGCATGGTCTGTAGATGAAGAAGATCATGCGGCAGAAGTAGGAGATTGTGCAGCCTCAAATACATCTTTTTATATATAAATAACAACACAATAATACTCTTCATTATCATCTAAAAATTAAGTAAACAAATTTTTTCTTCAACTCTTAAACATATGTAAATATTATTAAACACATATAAACAACCATAAATACTTAAAAACTACTTTAAACATATAAAACTTCCTACATCCAATAGTTCTACAATTAAAAACTCAACAATTAACCTAACAAACATGAATAAATCTTTTAACATATAACCACATTTCAATCCACAATTGTTTATACAAACATAACCGCTTTAAAGATGACCTTTCTTTTTCCTGATATCATTAAAAGTCTATTCCAATCTAATTTTGCGACTACTAGAATACATTTTGAAACATGTTCATATCATAAATCATCATTATAATGACACCATTTTCCAAAATATTAAGTCATAATAAACGAAGAATAATGCAAAATTATGTGAAACTATTCGTCTTGCTATAATATATCAGTCTACCATATGTATTATATATGAAACTTTTAGACACAACCAAGCAATTTTTTTTTCTTCATGAATTTAAGATATACAGCAGGGTTGAATTTAGAACCAATTATCAATGCAAACTATAAATGCATTTTATCTATAGCCTTTTGAAAAGCAAACTTTCTCTAACTTTTACCATGTTTTGTCATGATCTCAAGTCTACAACAGAGTAGCATGGCATGGTACTTCATCTTACAATATTAACTTAGATAAGCAAATTTAAGTTTGGAGGGTTTAACAAATGTGATAGCAGTATTTAGGAAACTAAAAGATAACTTCGTGCTCAATTAAGTATTGTTAGATTTATATTTCAAAATTAATTTAAACTAGCAATTGCATCTTAGTGTGTAATGGGTATGCCGAAGAGGTCTAGAAGGTCAATTAGGAAAAAAATGGTCTATTTCTTGCATACATTTGTAAAATGCATGAGGTCAATTTGTAGGCCATTTAGCAAATGATGTTTGTGCAACAAAGGTTTCAATGGAGAAATGATTTCTTCAAATCAACTATGGATCCTCTCATAGCAATCAAAATATGAGTGAAACAAAATCTCTAAATAAGGAAGATAATCACACTCCATTACCAATAGGATCGTCTTATGTTTGCAATAGAGAGAAAGAGAGAGGGAGGGGTGGGCGGGCATGGCCAGAGGTAAGGAGATAGAGGAAAAAAATAGAGTGAAATAAAAAGAACAAAGAGAGAGTACCTAAGAAAGATAAGAGAGATAAAGGGAAAGAGGTACTAGGAGATGAAAGATAATAGTTAAAATTACATCTATAACATCTAACAAAATCTCCTTCCATGATGTTATGGTTGATGCCATATCCAATTATAGAGCTCCTATTTTGACACAATTAAGGAGACTTGACAACTAAAGTTTTTTGAGACTGATTTTATACATGTTAATTACATTTTCTTGAAATTTTTCAACTTTTTGGCAAAACCTTTTTGTGGATATTCTAACACCATAGAAAACCATGACAACATATCTTAAGGGAATTGTACAATAGCTTGCTTCCACATAATTTGATCACATTAACCAAAATAAAGATTGTCTCTAATTACAAAATGATTTGAATTAATCTATAATTACAATGCCTTAAGTCATAATTATCATCATTGTGTTTCCTTCTTTTCTAGTCCTATTGATGTGCAATTGTCATGCGTTCCATTACATTTTTTATGTGAGTCAAGGCTACAATTTAATGGAAACTCCATTAACAATTTTCTAATTTCGTCAAATTGATTTGTTTAAACGGTATTAGGAAAATTCAAACAAGTCGAATGGAAACATTTCATTTTCCCTTGTGCGATGAATAGAATAAGGGTGGACATCGTGGACAACAAGAAGCATTTGAAAAGGAAGAATTATCAGACATTGATTAGGAACAGGGAGATTAAAAGGCACATGTTGTCAAGGTGTCAAGGTAGACAAAGAGGCATTGACCAAGGATGTGAATGGATGCAAGCAACAATGAGATGTGATAGAAAGAGAATAGAGAGGACCAACTTAGGGTGGATCTACAAAAGGGAAAGAATTGGCCCAAAGGATAGTATAAGGTTGTGTGGTTGACAGAGGAGTGGCCAATAAAGAGGCATCGGCCCTTTAAGTATAGAGGAGACTACATAAGAGTTTCATATTTAGAGGTGTGTGAGGCATCTATATATAAGAATAGACTAGTGTAAGTAGAAAAGAGGTGTGTGGATGCATAAGGTGTGATGAAGAATCGATCCATGAGAAGTAAGGTGGTGTGTAGGGAAAGACCTGTATTGGTTGTAGAGGTTTAATAAGAGTGACAGAGAGGAGGTTACATAAGAGAGGCCAATTGAAGGCCCAATTTGTAAATATTGTTTTGTAGATTTGAAATGAATGAAATTATCATTTGTTATTATAGTCCTAACATTTCAATGAGAATAGAGGGTCTGTATTGTGGCTATGTGCTTTTGAGTTCTTGAGTTGATAGGATGAGAGGTCTTTTTGGCCGTCTTTTTGTCTTGCATCAAAATTTTAGTTTCAGTGATACCAGGTTCATTAGCAAGCGATGGCGTGGCTGCAGAAATCTCCATAGTTACCATTTCTTTTAATCATCCCGTCATAAAAGAATTAATTTATGATCACTGCCATCGTGTCACTGGCAAGTGCAAAGAGTAAATATTGATTTGACATTCATTAAAGGAGCGCAAAGTCCCAAACATCAGCTATGGGTTCATTTTGGGGAGTTTGCAGTACATTTGACAATAGTTGGGTGAATGAAAAACAAACAAAATTCAACCGTCAGGATGATCTGAATCATCTTGTACTCTGTCTAGAAGAGTCTGCACCGTACATGCGAAACAATTAGCCGATCCATTTAACATAAAGAGTCACCTTCGGCAAAATAAACATCCTTATACCAACATTTAATAAAAAAATAGTAAACAATATAATAATAAGTAACTTCATAAAAAATATATAAATTATGTATTCTGATTAAATTTAAGGTTTCCTATCTTAAATAGCTTTTATATTGTCTAAATAATCTTAGTTTCTAAAATAAAATTTTAGCTTAACTACATATCTGTTATGGCAAAATTTGTATATTGATGTCAATTTCTATTTGATTTTAGTGTATATTTATATTTGTGAAATGTGTATATCCATATTAATTCTTATTTAATTTTCAATTAATATTTTTTGGACAAAAGGGAATAAAAAATCATATTAAGTAAATATCTAGAAAATTTGCAAAAGAATTTTTAAATAGTAACAACTAGGTCACTAAAGCTCGAAGAAAAAAAATTAATGATTTTATCCACAAACTCATCACCTCCAACAAATAAAGGAATCTATGAAATCCAGAAAACAAAAAATCCTAATGAAAAATGGATCAAAATGAACGAATTAAATAATTGTGAGGGATGTGAAGAAACTATGGAGATTTACTAGAAGATATGGACTTCTATTCTAGGTGATTCAAAATTAAATTATCAAAGGTTCATTAGGCCAAACTATCTACAACAACATGGCATTCTTTAGGAATATGAAGAAAAGAGATGGAATCAAAATTCCATGAGAGAAGTACAGCCTGAGTTGGCCTAGTGGTGGATAACTTGTGCTCTTGAAAGAGAGGTCACAACTTAAAATCCCACAAGGGGGTAGGGTATGTACACCTTATCGGCTTCGGCCCATTATTGATCAAAAAAAGATTCCATGAGAGACAAAGAATTTTCTTAAAAAATGATGTCAACTTCTAAGAAGATTCATGAGATCTTCCATTATTAAGAAGTGAGACCAAAATAATGGAATCTTCTCACATACAGTCTTCTTCAAGTTCAATTGATAAGTTTTTGCTACATTCACAAGGATGATTGGATTCTCCATTTCATGACTCATTTAAAACAACATGCAAAGGAAAGGTGAACTATTGTAACATTATCTCAACCAACTCCACCAATCTACAAAGCACATAGATTTCTATGACAAGAACCATCAATGTTAATTCGATTCATATAAAACAACATACAAAAAAAGGTGACCTATAGTAGCATTATCTCAGCTAATTCCACAAATCTGCATAGCACATAGATTGCTATGACAAGAACCATCAATGTTAGTTTTGAAAAACTCAATAGAAACTAGAACCATTTACCTACTCTATTCACCTTATAGATTGTGAAGCACAATAATTTTTTTCTTTTCAATGGTGCCACAACTACCTCCTCTACCCAACTATCATGCTTTTAACAAATCACAATCTATCGGTCCTGTTTGTTGTTTGTTGTCTTTCTATTGCTGGCCTTTTGTTTGTTGGTCAGCTGTCTTTTCTATGTTTGTTGTCTCTTTCTTTTTGTAGTGCTTTAATGGCCATCTTTTGATCTTATGATGTAACGGGCTTCAGGGGCCCATCAAAACCTGTTTTGCCTTAATCAAAAACAAATCACGATATGTCTTTGTTATGTTAACTTCTAGTAGAACCTACACATTATTCACAAATCACAATTCTCACTATCATAGATTATTTATAGTTTAATCACTTCAAGCTCAAATATTAAATTAAGGATTAAAGAAGTAATTCAAACAATAAACAATAATAATCACTAGATCATAAGTAATAAAAAATAAAAATTTGTAGAGCATATATTATAAAAGTATATGAAATCTTAATATTATATTAATAAAAGAAAAATTGATATATAAAATTAAAATAGAATATTTAATGAAATGAAACTTAATTTTACGAAACAAAAAGGCGCAAAATTAATAAACGTTATGCCTTCAAAATTTGATTTTGTTATTTTAGTGAATACAATTAATGATATGATGTATATGATTAATATAGTATTAAATAATAAGATGTAAAATTAATGAACCTTATTCCTTCAAATATTGATTTTGTTATTTTAGTGTATACAATTAATAATATAATGTATATAATTAATCATAATAAATTAAAAAGTGCAAAATTAATAAAAGTTATTCCTTCAAATTTTGATTTTGTTATTTTAATGTGTATAGTTAATGAACAACTATTATAATATAATACAATATATATGTAATATACCAGTTAACTACCAAATTATTTGATTGAGAGTACACATGCAATTAACAACTACATAATGTTGTGTAGTGTAGAAATTTTTTAAAATAGGAGGGGCTTGACACACACTCAAGATTTTGGTAGCCTTAATCTTGTTGTGTACATTTGTAGAACAAACTGCATTTATATGATCCCAACTAGTCAGTTCAATCTGTCGGTAAGAAAATATATATAGATATTTATGTTAAATGCCAATAATATTTTCAGACCAACAGGTTAATTTGGAAAATTGTTGATCATTTATTCCTTGTACTCATTGAAAAAAATTATTCTGTGACTGTTGTGCTTTCCTCCTATTCTTGTTTGTAGCCCAGAAGAGAACTGACTTGACAGAAATGTTGGTAGGAGAATAGATTCCATAAAGCATATGGCAGCCAAGGAAAAAAACATAAGCCAGATCTACTGAACATATTTCTCACTTCAACTTTTCTGTTTTTCTGCAAAGGTTAATATTCCGTTCATTTTTCTGTTTTGACTGATATGAAACTGTCTTCTCTTCCATTGTAAACAACGTATTTATTAAATGTATCAATATTTCTTAAAATACCTCAAAATATTAACTTTTTCCACTTGGATAATATATTTTTTACTCTGCTCTCCACGGTGCTAACAAAAATGTAGGCACAAAGCAAGCTCGTAGAGAACAAAATTTAAATTGAAGTTGTAAAGTGCAGTGCCCAATCATGAGAACTTGCTAATCAAAGCTTGTTTTAATGGAATGTCAATCTCACTCAAGTATTAAATGAAGATGGATATTATCAAGTTGTTTAGATAATAGCTGAGGTGGTAAGGTTGTAAGAGGTCATCCCTAAATCAGTAGAAAGTTTAAAAGAATCGTGGTAAGAGGTCATCCCTGTTGGCAACGGAAGCTTCGATCAATTTCAGGGAATATGCAGTTCCACAACTTCCAGTTTGATTCACCGTTCATGCTGCACAGTGATTTAATGATTTAATAAATATTTTAATTTGCATTGATTTTAGATCTGCCAACGATGCATGTAATGAATGATATAAATAAGTGCGGTATAAGTGCAGGTTTAATCTTTACTTTTGAGATCTTATTCACTATAAGAGATTCCATGTTTTGAATTGTATTCAACGAGAAAAAGGCGTGTGTATCCAGGCAGTATGTAATTCTGAATAAAAGTGTTTTGTGTTTATTTTAATCTTTACTATAACAGTGTTCTGTTTCCTTTATTTTCTCCTGTTCTGTGTTTCTTTCAGATTGGTATCAGAGCTATCGGTAGAAAATCCTGTAAATGATCGTGTTTGCTGAGTTATCAGAGCTGAAAGATCATGGGAAGGTTTGGAAATTAAATAAGAGTGTAAAGTTGCAGTAAGCTGTTAAATTGAAGTTTTGCAGAAGGATCAAAGATGCTACAAACATGTTGTGTGGTTTCTAAGAGGCCGTAGCTAGAGAATGAAAAAGCCTGATTGCAGAACCTTGCAAGGGAATATCACATCAGATAGAGAGGAATTGCTGCTGTGTAGGAGATCGTCAAAGTATGAAGGTCTCGGATTTGGTAAGAAAAATCGATCTGAAGTTGCTAGTATTTCAAGTTCAAGAAAATCAGCTGAAAGAATTCAGTGTTTGCATTGTCATAGAGAAGGATATAAAAAAAAAATTTGTTAGGATTTACATCCATGCAATATTTAAGGATTGAAGAATCGTTGCGATAAGAATTGTTGGTACAAAGAGTAAAAAGTGAATGCATGAAGATGAATCGTTGATGGAGTTATGGATCAAGTTAGCAAATAGTTACAGATATAATCAAAATTTTGTTCAGGTATAAAAGTTCATATGTGAATGAGAGAAATTATCAAAAGTTTGAATGTTCAAGTCAAAGGAAAATATTGTCTAGTAAGACATCTACAAATAGTGAGTTTGCAAGAAGTTTCAAATTGATGTTTTGAAGGTTTGAAAGACTACCCTAGCAATTGGAGGAAGCCAAAAGAAAGGAAAGACTTGAAGATCAAGAGATGGTTAGACGTTATCAAGCAAAGAAAATATTGGAGAAAGTCTGAAGACTTGGTTATGGATATCAAAAAGAGACAAAAGAAAAGGCTGTAGTCACGAGTAAAAGAATATTGGTGTTGACGCAATCATTGTCAAAATTAGGGGGGAGTTCATTAAAGCTTCAAGATCATATTGTGAGTCAGCATCAAGGGGGAGTATGTAAGTATTCCTATTCTATGTTTCTTTCACTCCCATTTTGTAGCCGCCTTAAAGGCAGAGTGTGGCATAAGAGACAGTCGATTCATTTTCACAAACAAGAGATCCATTGTTAAGGAGAATAGGGTTTCCATACAATAAGGTTTTTAGCTAATTTTTGAAGCTGCCAGACTAGAGTTGAAAACTTAAGTGAAGTTGCTGAAGCCATTAATAAGTGCAAGGATCCTATAGAATAGCCATGGTTTCCAGTTCACGAAGAAAATGGGCTATGAAGGAAAAGGTTGGGGAAAATATAGACAAGGAACTGTAGAACCCGTTAAGGCAATAATGAGACCAAAAAATGAGGGGCTTGGATATGTTAATAGTGATAGATATAAAATTGATGATACAAATATTATAAGCTTGTGCAAATCAGCTCAAAGAATGCAGCATTTGCATTGTCATAGAGGACATAAAGTAGAGAAATGTAGGGATGTCACTCTTGTTGAATTTCTCAGTTGAAGAATCACTTTGCAAAACCATGTTGGAACAGAGAAGGTAATATGAAATCTATGAAATTTTCTACACAAATTGATTATAGATGGATTGATGGATCCAATTGGAAAAAGGTTACAAGAATGTTCAAAATAATGTACAATCACAAATATTCTTAGAACAAAAGAAAAAACATACAAGAATAAGTAACATTAATTGCAAAGATTATTGTTTAACCTAAGAAGCTATGGTGTTGGTCGCAAAGATCATAGTGTCGATCGTAGCTCGATAATTGTTGAAATGCTATAATAGTGGTTGCAAAAACCATTGAGGTTGTAGTGTTGGTTGTGGAGATTGTTACTATATATGAAAGATTTGATCACAAAGATCATTATTGGACTTGATCACAATGACCGTTATTAAAATTGAATGCAATTATCATTGTTGTATTAGTGAAGTTTTTTAGAACAAAGATTTTTAGAAATGCTTCACTTTATTTTGTTGATATTTGTGAAGATTTCAATCACAAAAGTATTTGAAAATGCTTCACTTTCTTTATTGACATTCATGAAGGTTTTCATTTAAAAGATCTTGTGAAATTCTTCACTTTCTTTTGTTTACACCTATGAAGGTTTCAATCACAAGGATCTTGGGAAACAATTCACTTTCTTGAGTAATATTTATGAAGGTCTTGATCACAAAGATTTTCAGAAACACTTCACCTTCCTTATGGATATAATCATGAAGGACAACTTATTATTAATATTATTGAATAATAGTAATTAAAGGATTCTAGAGAAGGATAAGATTATATATATTTTGAGTGCAATAACATGATTTATTCTTCTTTTGTACATGGATTGTTGACAAACTGATTTGTTATAGGTGACCCCATCATCTAGTTAGTTATACTAAAAGGGGTAAAAATTTATTCAAACTAAAAGAAGAACAAAGCAGGGGCTTCACACAACCCTGTCAAGCTCCATTAAGTGGTCCAACTTTTGAGACAAATCCAGGAGTAATTGACCCCTATCCACAATGTTCCATTTTTGCATGTGATCAGAGGCCCATTTGGCCAGACAATCCGCTACTTCGTTCCATTCTCTTTGAATATGATTAAAAGTGACAGGATCCAAAGAAACACACAAATTAAGAATATGCTTAACAACCAAAGCTAAATGCCAACTAACATCTTCTAAAGTCCACCTATTCAACAAATTCACAACCACCTAGGAATCCGAGTCAAAAATGGTCCTTCATGTTCCACAGCATATAAAAATCCCTAAGGTGGAGGAGACCAATGCCCTTCCCTATTTATCTTCCGAAGAGGATGTCGACATCTACTTCTTAGGACCTGTCCTTGTGCATGAGGAAGATGAAGATGTTTGCAACAACCAACATCTCAAGGATATAGTCAAATCACATTTTGTCGAAACAGTTTCTCCCAAAGAATGAAAAAAATTTCACCACAAATGAAGAGTCACCAAAAATATAATTTATGATTGATGTTAAAAATTTAAACTCTATCTTTATCATAATTGTCATATACAGATACTTCTCTTTGTAAAACACATCTCTCCATATGTCTCTATTTAAGGATCAAACACATCTCTCCATATGTCTCCATATGTCTCTATTTAAGGATCACTGATCTGTTTATTGATATAGAAAACATATAAGAAACATATATTTATGCTCTCCAGATTTCCTACAACAATTAATCCAATAAAAACAAAAGAATAATCCTTCAGATAAAAGAACTGAAAACTCAGTCTGAAAAAAAAGTATATGTTATTTTTCACAAAAGCAAACGTAAGTTAATGGATCATACAATGTAAATCTTTATAAAAAAATACCAACATCAACAAGCGGATCCCGGTGACACATGAGACGAATAATTGGGCGATTAAAGATAATATCAAGTTGCAGCAATATACAAATAGTGCAGGTTGCAGATGACTTTTAGCGCAAGTCTGGAATTCGACATTATTGTGCGCTGTATTTTTTTTGTTTCTGAGCACTAAATTATTAGCGAGATATTAAGTTGAACATAATCCTTGCAACCTTAGCTTTTCCTATTTGAATTTTGAATTTTATATGTACTTTCATAGTAAATTATTCCAAAACTATTAAACTTATATAAATATTATTAAACACATCATAAACAATCATACACAGTTAAAAAATTACAACAAACATATAAAACAAAATCATACTTCCAAAAACCACACTTCAATCCACAATTGTTTATTCCATCATAAACACTTTATAGATAATTTTGTTTCCTTCTAGCTTAAATTAATATCTGTCCATTAAAAACCTGTTCCAACCTAATTTTACCACTACCAAAATTTATTTTATAACATGTTCAAATCATAAATCATTGTCATTGTGAACTTATTCCTCTAGCTGTAACTGTAACGATATACCAGTCTACCATATCAAACTTAATGGCCTGTACAGCCCAAGTGGGATTTAATGAGAGGTGCACTGCGTTTAACAATTACTGCCATTGAAAAGCATAAAATTTTGTATTATATATGAAACCTTCAGGCACAACCATGAAATTTTATGACTTGATGAAATTAAGATACACAGAAGGGTTGAATTTGGAACCAATCATCAATCCAAACTATGAATGTATTTGATCTGCAGCTTTTTGAACAGCAAAAATTCTTATAAAATTTTTACTATGCTGTGTCATGAACTCATAACTATAATAGTATGGTTCTTCATGTTAAAAAGGCAAATCTGTTCTTTAATATTTAATGAAAAGGGCCCATTACCAATTGCAGCGTTCTGTATATATGTATATATGAGGAGTACAAGAATATTAGAAAAGTCTATTAAAATAAATACTTGGTTCAGGAGATTTAAGTTGAGAAGGTTTACCAAATGTGATAAGTTTTCTTTTTTTTTAATTGTGAAAACTTTAAGACACCATTTTGCAAAATACCAGGTCATAAGAAGGGAAGAATAATGCAAAGTAATGTAAACGTATTCGCCTTGCTGTAAATGTAACGTTGTACTAGTCTACCATATCAAAGTTAATAGCCTGTACAGCCCATGTGGGATTTAATGAGAGGTGCACTACGTTTAACAGTCACTACCATCGGAAAGAATTCAATTCAAATTTGTATTATATATGAAACTTTGTAACACAACAATGAAATTTTTTGTTCATCATGAATTTAAGATACACAACAGGGTTGAATTGGGAACCAATCATCAATCCAAACTATAATTTTATTTTATTTGCAGCTTTTTGAAGAGCAAAAATTGTTATCAATTTTTTGATATGCTGGGTCATGATTTCATGTCCATAACAGTATAGTTCTTCATGTTAAAAGACACTTCTGTTCTTTAATCTTTAATGCAGTCTTCTCTTGCTTTCTACTTCTTTATGAAAAAGGCCCAGTGCCAATTGTAGCGTTTCCATTTCCTATTTAATAATTTTACTAAACTTATTCACGATTGTCATATATTTCTAATAGGTAATAATTTTAATATACTTTTATTAAAATCATGTTATACCTATAAGCCCATAACCAATGCATGACATATCTATCGACACATATATTGTGAGTTACACTCATTTTATACCCTCATCTTCTAATGATAAACGTATATATAATACTTTATGTAATGAGGCTATAACTTTTCTAATTAATTATAACATTGATGTACATTAAGATGATATTTATTCTATATTTGATGATGATTCTAAATCCATAGGGTTCTGTTATATTGATATGCTATCTCACTTTATACATTATGATATGTTTTATGATCATCATTCTTATACACCTAATGTGAACCCCTTGGATATTTATTATAGGTTTTCCAATGATGATGACTTGATGTGATGACATGTATAACAATGACTTTCCATTAATCTCTCATGTAGTCACTATATGGGCATCATTGCCTCTTCCAATGTGATGATATTATTAGCCTTAATAAAGAATCATCACGATGATCATGATGGTACTATAATTTCTGATTATGTAAATCAAGAAAGGGATCAAATCCTTAAATAGTAGGTAAACAGTGAAATAGAAGGGAATCACAAGAATAAAAAATCTCATGAGAGGTGAGACTCAAAAGAAGAAGAAGAAGAATAAGAAGAAGTAGATAGAGGAATCTTTTGACTAGAGCTAGGAACCCGTGGGAGACTAGGGTTCAACCCTATACAATAGAATTTTCTTTCACCAACCCCTAAAGAGTAAGGGAAGAAGGAGAATGATCTTTCCTCCTTCGATGAACAATTTTCCTAGAAATATTATAATTCATCTCACCAATATTGTGGGAGATGAGAAGTGATCCCTCAATTGGAGAGACAACAACAACTAGAGGGGGGTGACTAAAAGAACAAGGAAAATCAAAGACCACTAGAGAACATGAATATTGGAAGAGTAGCCTATGGAAATGATGGTACTACAAGTTTTTTGTCACATGCTAAATAATTTTTTCCTTATAATTATGTGTAAATTTGAATGATGATATATTATTAACTAGTGAGTTTAGACTCTATTATTGTTGTAAATTTTTATAATGGTTTGATACATCTTGTTTATGTTACACTTGTTTCATGAACCAACCTTTCATTTTATGTTGTCATTTCCTCAATTAGCTAGAAATCAATATGTTATATTGCAACAACCTCTTGTATATCCCAATCTCATGATTTTCAACCCTGTGATGTTGGAAAAAACATTATAAAAAAATATCACAACTATCCTCTTGCCAAAATATGCAAGACAATATATTTTCATACATCTTATCATAAATTTAGATTCTCTAAGAATAGAGGCATTGCATTTAAAGATAAATCTAAACAACTCCATCCTTTAACAATGAGAGTCATATGAAAATGAATTAGTCGATCAATCAAATTGATCTTATTTTCCATTATACACTCTATTATAAGGTTATAATTGAGATTAAAAGGAAACCAATTTATACAAATGTTGATGAGCAACTTCATTACTCATATATGCTTATTTATTCCTCTTCATATTTATCACATTATTTTTCTTATCTTTATTTATTTATATTTGTGTCTCTATTATTTCTAATTTTCCTTCTTCATATGTCATGTATGTCCTCACCCTCCTTACATATTCATGTATTTTCCTTGTGTACCCTCACAATTTGGACCCTTTGATTATGACATGTCCTTTGTACCCCATTGTCAATCTTTTTATTTCATCACTTGGTTGGAATGTTTCTTACATTACTCATTGGGATGTATTTACCTTGTGTACCCTCACAATTTGAACCCTTTGATTATGACATGTCCTTTGTACACCCTTGTCAATCTTTTTATTTCATCACTTGGTTGGAATGTTTCTTACATTACTCATTGGGATTGCCTATATATTTTTATTTGACAATTTTTATGTGACTAATTATAAGATTCATCATGCCTCATTTCTAATGCAATTTTATTTTCTATATTTAATATATTTGCACCAAAAAAAATGATAGAAATAGTTAAATGCATCCAAAAGTAGTTGAGAGCATCTCAAGTTATAGTTATATTTAATATAATAGAGTGTAAGATAATTACCCTTATTTTATATAGCATACCTTCTCTACAATGACAAGGGGTGTAGAAACTCTAATGGCCTTTTTCACAATCCTCCCATTAATATTTAAAAGACTTTTTTTAACTCAATGTTTCATATGTCATTTTATGGTATGATCAAAGACATGTCTCTAATTATAATAACACATAAGAAAGTCTCAAATATTTTAGAAATAAACTATTCATTTAAAGACAAGTAAGACCTCTAATACATCATTAACTATAAAAAAGAAGAATACATATGGTAACCTCATACATTAAATAAGATTTCCGTGTAGAACCTATTAATGTAGAAGATATTTCAGCATCAAACTATTAACTATCATAGAAAGCATAGGAACTATAATACCTAAAATTTAGTCTAGAATTTGATATTTTGATGGGAGAATGGTTGATCTCAGTTGCATGCCTTTGGAAGGAATTCCATGAATTGTTGATGATGTAATTTAATTGTAGATGATGTAATTCAAATGGATCTCCTATGTTGGAGAGAAGAAGACATGCTTGATTCTTCGATTTTAGACATTATAGCTTTAGCTTTCTTCAAGAATTTGGAAGTTAGCTTACTTACTTTCTTATTCATCATCTTTTATTTATGAATTCATTTTCTCTTTGGTCATGTTTTTCTTAATTCATTTTTTAAATTATATATGTTTTATTCATAATTTTTTTTATTAATATTGTTTTTATAATGAAATTTAAACAAGTTTAAATTCAGTTTTTACAAGAAATTAATGATATCTCCATCTATCAATAAATCAATTGAAACTATTTAAAAATAATATTTTTAAATATGTAAAATTATATTTCAACTAAAAAATAATATCTTAAACTAATCAATAAATTTCCTATAACACAATTAAATAAAAATATGTATATATAAAAATAGTTACATAAATGATTGCAACCTAATATTAATAATGATTTAACATGATTACTATAAATTTTAGAAAGAAACACTAAAAAAATTCTTTAACTGCACTATATGAACACCAAAAATAACTATCAAATATCTACAATTTCTTTAAACCACTCGACCCTGGATCTTTCACTATACAAATCATAAAAAGTTATGACACTACAAATTTAAAGGTGTTATTCAATGTAGAGTTAGAGAATGACACTAGAAGAATGGCATTGGCTAAGCCAATCTGAGATCATCATATTATCTAAGATTTTCTTAGAATAAGTTAGTTATTAAAGAATGGCTCTAGAGGAATTGATTTCGCTAAGCCAATCTGAGATCTTTTATATCATTAAGGTTGTTACTTAATGAACCACACCAGAAAATCAAAATTGCTGTAACTCATGAAACAAGTCTTCAAGATCATCTTCGCTAATGCATTAGTTCATGTATGTGATGCTACCCATCTGTATCCAGTTTTGTCTCAGTTTTCTTTCAATGGACTATTCAACTCATGACAGCCATTTCCATTGAAGAATTGCTTTGGCTAAGCCAATCTGAGATCTTCATATCACTAAGGTTGTGATTTAATGAACGACACTAGAAGAATTGAAATTGTTATAACTGATCAAACAGGTCTACAATAACATCTTCGCTAATGCATTAGTTCATGTATGTGATTCTACCTATCTGTATCCAGTTTTGTCTGAGTTTTCTTTCCATGGACAGTTCAACTCATCACAGCCTTTTTCATTGAAAAACAAAAAGACATATACTAGTACATTCCCCTTAATTTCACAATCGTCCCATAATTCAATTTTATATCTACATATGTCGAGTAGTAACAATACAGAAAGCAAAGCTTCTGATCCTAGATTTATGACTGAAACAGCGTAACATTCTGCCTTAAGCTTACCCGATCAATTGCTGAAGTTTAACATATAGTGTCTCGACATTAGTAATGCTATGGTCTGCTACCTGTGAAATTAAAATAAAATGCATTCAGAGTTTTGAAAAGAATTAAGCATACAAACTGTAGGGCATTGCTACCGTGAAATTAAAGTAAAATGCATTCAAGTTTTGAAAAGAATTGAGCATACAAACTGTATGGCTTTGTTGGGAAAATACCTTGGCATGTATGGTATGGAAGACTTTTCCGTTATTCACAGACGAAGCAGCACTCACAACTTCTACTCTACATTCTTCCAACACCAGAAGAACATCGGACAAGTCAATCTGATTCTGGATCGAGTTTATATATACCTGAAATGCAGCTGAACCGAATGACTTTATTTTAATTGATGGGAAACCCTCATCTGATTCCTGGAATTCCAGAGGCTTGGATATTTCAACTCCCTTAAGGAAAACTGCTGGAGTTTTGGTCCTGTCTCTTTCCTCTGATAGATCTTTGATCTGTTGCTGTAGATAATGAACATAATTGGCAGCCTCCGCCAGTTGGTCTGTTACTGAACGATTTCCCTGCACAATATCGATTCCAATTCAATTCGGACAAAAAAAAATCCACCAAATAAAACTGCTTGAGCTCTGAAATGAAATAAAATCATACCCGAATACTTTCTTCTGGAAGTAGTGATCTCAGCTCTGAGTAGAGAGATTTCATGTCTTTCCGCCGCTGCCTTTCAACCAATTTGTGAGTAATCTGTTTGTTGGGTTCTGAGCCTGCCATCTTCCCAACATTACATGAACTGGGGTTACCAAATCCATCTTCTGAAGATTTCTGAAAGTAGAAATCCAGAGTATTTTGGTAAGTTTTCTCTTGTTGAGATGGGATGGAACTGAAATTCGACAAGTCAAATTCCTTGTTTGGATAGAAACTCATGGTATAGGGAAAATTGGTCATTAGGATTGTTGGGTTTTAAAACCAGACTGGAAATCAGATTCGCTGCGAAAAGGATAAAGGATTTGGTACTTAACCTGGCAAGATCTGGGATGGACTTTAAAAAGGATAAAAGATTAGGGTTCGTGGATTCTCATCAGAGATATATTAGTAGGGTAACCAAATTAGGGATTGCGAAATCTGCACGATCTGATATTGCATCTACTCAGTGGGTCCAAATCTTCAAAACTAATTAGAAAACAAGATCTGAATCAAATTAGATCTTTGAGAAGTGGTCAAAGTGAGGGCAAAAGCGTTCAATAATCTACAGTGTCAGAGTTCAATGTCTGTTACCTACCTCCTTCAGAGACAGATAGAGTCCCGTGAATTAAGAAATGTTTCCTGTATGGCTTTTCCACTGCATGAATGAGGGCTGTAAATGGATTAGTTAGTCAAATATCTGTATTTTAAAAGTCTCTCATGATTACACAGAGACAGGTAAGTCGATGGTCGCAATTCCATCAGAGACAGGTAAGTCGATGGTCGCAATTCCAGCATATTAAATGCTTCTTTTTCACGTTGGAAAATTGCTGATTTTTTATATTGCGCCAGCACATTTGCTGTTCTGTTATTAAATTGTTTTTGCTGGAATCATGATGTGAAATGTTTTTAAATAAAAAATTGGGTACATAATGCCGACCATGTTTCCCAAATTGAAACTCTGAAGAAAACGCAATGGAATTTAGAAAATAAAAACACGTGCCTATTAGATAATGTATAATAAATGGATGGCAATTTCTAAATGGCAGGTTACCAATCTGGCATATAGATCTTTCTGCAAGCCTACAAGGGATGCATTCTTTAGTAGGTGTTTATAATTTTCGGAAAAATGAATTTTATAATAGTAAATCAGTTAATATAAATTTTGTGTAAGGAAAATGCTTGTCAGAATTAAAGTTATAGGCTAGTAAAAGTTTTTTGTGTTTATAGAATTTATAGGTTAAACAAAATAAACATTGATTTTATTCAATAAGTCAATCATCTTTTTTTTTTTAAATGGGTTAATTTTTATTAATCTTCAAGAGAAAATTACACATTAGAAATGGTCAGTGATCTCACAAAGAACAATCAATTAAACAATTTTATCTTTTTCAATTAATTGCTGAAATGTATGAGATAAATCTGAAGGCAAATGTCCCTGATCTGCAATATTCCAATCTTGCTAACATTCTAATTAGACTAATATTGGCTTCACTTTAGTTCTAGATGTAGTTAAGCTTATTTGAGCTCCTAATTTGCATTTCTTTAGTTCTCCTAATTTTAGCATTAGGGTTTTGTACCTAGAGTTTCATTAATCCTTTTATAAGGATTTATTCATTCATTGTAATTGTATCTATGCTAGTTTATCTCCAATGAATCTTTTGTGCAATATTATAGAATTTATAGGTTGTTATTAAGCATATAATCTATTTGCTTGATTTCATTTGTGTGTTAAGTATTTTTATTGCAAAAAAACCTTGGCTCCTATGGTTAATCATCAAATTCTACATGGTATCAAAGCAAATCTGTCAAGTTCCTATCCACATTTTTTAGGGATCCAACCTAGGGTGATTTTCTTATTTACATTGGGGTCAAATGGAGGTTTCCATCATGTTCATAGTGATCCAAAACCCTAAGATTAATTGTCATTTTGTCAAAATCTAAGTAGTTGAAAAATTAAGTCATGTTGGCTAAGGGCACAAAAAATGAGGTAAAATTTAGAGGTAGCTAAAAATATTTGGGCACTTTGGATTGAAATAGAGATCACCATCTAGCTTAAGAGACCCAAGAACCCTAGAAATGCTTACATCCAAACATTAAAATTTCTAAGTCAAAAAATATTTTGGGCAATTTTATGTGTGGGCATGCAAATCCTCAGGGATTGTACAAATTCATACAAATTTGTAATTATTAGTGGGGGCATTCTTATCATCATTCTCTCTCTCTTATGGGGGGACATTCACTATACTGTTGTGAGAGAAGCAATCCTTAGGGGGTCACATTGAGTCCTCCTATTCTTCTTTCTCTAGTATAATTGATTCATTTTCTCTCTTTTGGAGAGAAGTCTTCTCACATTCAGTTTTATCCTTTTCTCTATTTGTGGGAGATGCATTGCTTTACATTATTTTGTACATGAGTACCTAATCAAGCCTAGTTGTTGGGACTCATTAGGCCTTTTAATTACTTTATTCACTTAAGCTAAATTTAGGTTCTTTTTAGCTTTTATTTAATTAGGCAAATATTGGCCTCATTTTAGTTCTATATGTAGTTGAGCTTAATTTAGCTCCTACTTTTCATTGATTTAATTCTCCTAATTTTAGGATTAGTGTTTTGTACCAAGGGGTCCATTCATCCTTTAATAAGGATTCATTCATTTATTGTAATTGGATCTCCAATAGTGTATCTCCAATTAATCATTTGTGCAATTATATAAAAATATTAGGCTAATATTAAGCATATAGTTTTTTTCTTAATCTCTTTTGTATTACAGGAACGTTTTGCTTGTTGATGAATCTTGGCTCCTATGGTATATCTATTAGGAAAGAAACAAGTGCAATGCTAACGATTATGAAAATCAATCTCTATCCAATAAACTATTCAAAGGATGAGATTTAAGGCTTGGATAGCAACAACATGAAAATCTGAAACTCATTTGCAAATTTAAAAATTAAGTTGACTTAATTTTGGAAAAACTATGTGTAGATCCTTATTCTTTATGATGCTGAAAATCAAACTATTAACCATTCTTAATAAACCTATCTTATGTGAACTTATAATAGAATAAAAATTTAATAAGATCACCATAAGATAGCATAAATAAGATATAAATCAGCAACATAACATCCACACATAATATAGGATTTACTTAGGTAAACCCTTGCGAGAGAAAACTCCACCAAGAATAGAGGACAACCTAATGCAGGAACATCCCTGGTTCTTGGCAATCTTGCATCAACCAAAAATATTTCTTTTTCAATTTGTTCCTGTTTTGCAGTTTCAACATTTCTTTCTGCATTTTCTCACCGGATCTTGCAGAACTAGATTTTTCTTGTGGACACGATCATCTTCCTTTTCCCAAAACTGTGGGACGTTTGGATCATTTTCCGGCTAGTTAGCGCTTATGGATTTTGAGACAATTTTCTCTCTTAGAACCCCAAAACCGCTTGGACCTATTCGCTATTGGTGAATCTTGTAGATCCTTTCCATAGCTTGTTGAGCTTTAGTGCATTGATTCTAATGTTCCTTGGCATGTGGGCAACCTTCCCTCTGATCCACACTTCATCCTGTGGATTTTCCAGAGGATTATCTTTGATGGAGGCCGACTTGGTGGTCTTTCACGTTTCATCATGTTCATCATTAGTTGATCCCTCTTGGGCCGACTGGATCTCCCTGAATCATATAAATCATTGTAATTGAGCATCAGAAATCATTCCAGAATATATAGAAGATATATCTTAGGATTTAGAGGTCTGGAGTTGACTGATTTTGTAATTGAGCATGTGTGTAGCAGGCCAGTGAGCCGAATCTTGTAGCCCAGATGTTACCGGTCATTTGTAATCAGTTTTCATGATCTAATTCATTCAGTTCTTCATTGCCTCCATCATCTTGTCTTTCTTTCATTGTGTTTACTCTTGTTGCACGGTCTGGATAGATCTCATTAAGGTCCCTCCTAATCATGACTGCACCAAGTGGTATCAGAGCGATATTTCATTCCAGAGATTGTGTTGTCCCAAAGATCTTGTTGTGGGGTGGCAGATTGTGGATCTGACCTGCAGCTGCAGAGGACTGGCGTGAAGAGGAAATAGGAATGGTGGAGCGCGTGGGAATGAAGACCCTACTGTGATGGAAATGTTGAGAGGAATTATAGCTCGGTTAGAAGCTATTGAAATAGACCAAAGAAGAGGTCGACATATTAAATATGTGAGTGAAGATGAAAAAGAAGAAGCACTAGCAGAACAAGTAGAGAATCCATCGGCGATTGATCTGGAAGAAGAGAGGTTCTTGAGGGTTTTGAGTACGGCGAACACTAAACCATATTTTACCCCACTGGAGTATGATGGAAAGTTGGATTCAGATGAATAAATGGATTGGATCCCAACGATGGAGAAGTATTTTGATTTTGAGAACACAACAGAATAAAGAAAGGTGAAATGTGCCTATAATAGGTTGAAAGGTCATGAATCTCTTTAGTGGGAAAATTTGTAGGTTGATAGATAGAGAAGAGGTAAAGAGAAGATCAAATCATGGGAGTGGATGGTTGCCAAGTTAAAATGAAATTTTATGTCAGTCGATTACCAAGTAAATATGTTCCAGAAGTTGCAGAACTTGAAGCAGAAAGAATCAAGCATGAAGGAGTATACTGAAGCATTCTACAAGTTGAATATCAGATCCTGACATGTTGATGATGAGGTTGAACAAGTTGCAAGATATTTGAATTGGTTGCGGATGTCTATACAAGATGAACTCAGTTTGATCAAGTTGCAGAGTTTTGAAGAAGCTTACCAATATGCCCTAAAAGAAGAAGAAAAGTTGAACCAAAGACATGAGGAGAGACAAAGAGGTAGAGGTGGAAGGTTTTATGAAGGGATATTTCAAGGAGGAAGAGGAAGAGGAACTTGTATATATCTGAACAAGGATAAAAAAGTAAGCAAAGATGGTAGTTCATACTAAAAGGATGATAGAAATTTCTACCGGGGAAGAGAACCTGATGGTTACCAGAATGAAAGTTTTGGGAAAGATGATAGAAGACAAGATAAGAGAGTGTTTAGAGGGACTTTCTTTAAGTGCCGAGGAGAAGGACATCATGCTTTCGAATATAAGAAAATAGAGAAAACTAGGAGAACAACATTGGTAAAAGAAAGCCCCACTAGATCAGCTAACAAGCTAGAAGATGGAGAATTGTTGATGATGAGCAGAGCTTTGTGTCATACCAGAGAAGATGAAGAGCCCTTGCAAAGGAGAAATTTGTTCAAGACCAGATGTAAGGTATCTGGTAACTATTGTAAAGTAGTCATTGATAGTGGTAGTTCAGATAATCTTGTTTTAGAAGAAATGGTAAATAAATTGAAAGAAAATTTGAAAACCCTAAGCCTTACCAAATAGCTTGGATTCAGGATGATCATAAGTTATTAGTAAGTGAGAAATGCTTGGTAAAATTAAAAATTGGGAATAATCATGATGAAGTTGTGTGTGATATTATGCCTATGGATATTTATCACCTTTTGTTGGGAAGACCTTGGCAGTTTGATAGATATGCAGTACATGATGGAAGGAAGAACATATACACTAGTATGGAAAACAAGATGAAACAAAATTTGTTACCCTTAGAGGAGCCCCTAAAGATTGAAGTATGTACAAATGCTAGAATTTTTTTGGTGGGTGGAAGGAAATTCTTGGATGGAATGAGACATGAGAATGTGTTTTTTGCCTTAGTTCCTAAGAAGGCTGTGAATCTAGAGCATGAAGAACAACTAGAGGAGATAAAGGAGTTGCTGACAGAATACAAAGATATCATTTTAGATAATGTTCCTGATGGATTACCACCTGTAAGGAGTATCAATTATTGCATGGATGTGATTCTCAGAGCTAGTTTTCCTAACAAAGTTGCACACCTGTTGACACCGGCAAAGAATGAAGAGTTGAATAGACAAGTGCAGGAATTGTTGAAGAAAGGTTTGATCAGAGAAAGTATGAGTCCTTATGTAGTACCAACAATATTAGCACCTAAAAAGTATGGAGAATGGAGGATTTGTACCGATTCCAGAACAATAAACAAGATCACAGTGAAGTACCAATTTCCTTTACCTAGGATGGATGACATAATGTATTTCTTGACTGGAGCCAAATATTACACAAAGATAGACTTCAAGAGTGGATATCATCATATTAGAATCATAGAAGGAGATGAGTGGAAGACATCATTCAAGACAAATGAAGGATTGTATGAATGGTTGGTGATTCCTTTTGGGTTGGCTAATGCACCAAGTACTTTCATGAGGTTGATGAATTAGGTATTGAAGAAATTCTTGGGTAAGTTTGTTATTATATATTTGGATGTCATTCTGATTTTCAGTAAGAAAAAAGAGGAGTATTTGTTGCATTTAAGACAAGTTTTGCACAAGTTGACAAAGGAGAAGTTGTTGATAAATCTTAAGAAGTGTACTTTCATGAAGGAAGAGTTGGTCTCTTTGGGATTTGTAATATCTGTGGATGGATTGAAGATGGACCCTGAGAAGGTAAGAGAAATTGTTGAATGGCCTACACTAGAAAGCCTTGGAGAGGTAAGATCATTTCATGGATTAGCTAGAACCTATCTAAAGTTTATCAGAAACTTTAGTTCAGTCTGTAGCCATATCACCGAGACAATGAGAGGAGATAGGAAATAATTCAAGTGGACAACCGGAGCAAATAAGAGTTTTGAATTGCTAAAGCAGAAAGTGACTAAGAAAAATGTGTTAGCTTTACCAGATTTCAACAATGTATTTCAAGTGGGCTATGATGCAAGTGGAAATGCAATTGGAGCCATGTTAAGTCAAGAAGGGAGAGCAGTAACTTATTTTAGTGAAAAGTTGAAATGCAAGAAATCGATATTCAGTGTATGATCAGGAACTTTATGCCATAGTCCAAGCCTTGAAGAAGTGGAGACAAGGAATTTGTGTTGTATACTGATCATCAAGCCTTGTAGTAGTTGAATAGTTAGAGTAAGTTGAATCAGAGGCATATGAGATGAGTATAATTTTTGCAGAGTTGCACCTTTATGTTGAAGCATAGGAGTGGAAAGTCAAACAAAATTGTTGATGCATTGAGTAGAAGAAGAAATTTTGTGACAGAGATGAGAGTGGTAGTATTAGGGTTTCAAGAGTTGACGATCTTGTATGATGATGACCCAGATTTTGCAGAGCCTTCAAAAGCATTTAGAGCACCAGTTATGGTAGATGGAAGTTAGTGGCTAGATTATTTCATTCAAGATGGGATGTTATTTAGAGGAGTTCAATTGTGCATGCCTAAGTCTGATAAAGGAGAAGCATAGTGGAGGATTAGTTGAACACTTGGTGTTGACAAAACAATAGTGTTGGTGAGTGAACATTACTTTTGGCCCCAGCTTCATAAGGATGTTAAGAAATTTGTGCATAGTTGTAGAGTTTGTCAAGATGCAAAAGGTAGTAGTCAGAATGTGGGATTGTATACACCTTAAATGTATCAGAGACACAATAGGAGGATATAAGCATGGATTTCATACTTGGATTTCCTAAAAAGCAGAGAGGAAATGATTCTATATTAGTGGTGGTGGATAGATTCTCAAAGATGGCTCATTTCATACCTTGTAAGAAGACATCGTATGCAGTGCGTGTAGCTGACTTCTTTTTCAAGGAAGTAATAAGATTACATGGATTACCTAAGAGCATAGTTTTAGACAGAGACACTAAGTTTGTTGGTTATTTTTTAAGGACACTCTGGCAAAAGATGAAGATAGATTTGAAATTTAGTTCCTCTTGTATACGGTGAAAATGGATAATGGAAAACAACAATATTGAAAGACTAACAAGTATCCAACCACAAAACCCTAGCTTAACAATGAAAACAATCCACCACACACAAATGAAGATACCTAAGACCATGCAAATAAATAAAATAAACAAAATATTCCATTCACATGTCAAGTAGGCTTTCAATCTCTATTTCTTCCTATCTCCATTGATCTTGTTTGATATATTTTCTCTCAGATTTTATGTGTGCACAAGAGATCAACAAAGAACTAAAATATGGTTGATAGCTTGATCACAAGAAGGATTGATTGCATAAGATTGATTAGGGTTCATAATGAAGGAGAGTATCCCCATATATTGAGAACCGTGTAAGAAATGGAGGGATAAGATTAAGAGGTGTACAGATAAATGGATGGCTAAGATTAAAGGGTAGGTAGAAGAAATAATTAAATGATAAAGGGGGTAGGTAAGAGAAGAATTAAGACATGAGTGACATGTGTCAAGGGTAGAAAAGTCTAATGAATTAATTAATTAAATAAAGATTTATTTAATTAATAGAGGAAGTGGGATCAATTAAATAAATAAAATATTTATTTAATTTAGAAAAATGAGTATTTAAATAAATAAAAGTATTTATTTAAATGAGGAAAGGATTAGAAGAGGATTTATGAATTAATTAAATAAATAAAGACTTATTTAATTAATAGAAGACTTAGGATAAAATAACTAAATAAATAAAAATATTATTTAATTAGACAGGACAATTTTAGGTGTCTACATTTTGCCCCTCTTTGAGACAATGCAGCTTGTCATGTTAGCTCAAGAAGATAAGATAAACTGATACAAATTTGCCCCATGATGGGAATGATATTCCCCCTTGAGATATTGGATGAAAATGTTTGAAAAGATTGCAGACAATTTCTCAATAAAAAAAATAGACTAGAAAGGATTGACAAGATAGGCTGAAGAGACTAACACGGGAGACTAGGTTAAGTAGCCTATAAGATAGCGCCGCAAGGAAAAACATCCTCATTTGCATCCACACACTTAAGAGATCAGAGTGTAGAGAGAGCTTAGAGCAGTCAGAGCAGTCGGCGACGATGGATAGAGTTCACAGGTTCGATCAGGTCTAACGGTATCAAAGACCAGACGACATGGGTGATCCGACAAGTACCTCGAAGCTACTTTGTACATTTTTGCATTTATTGTTGTCATTAATGCATTTTAGAGTAGATTAACAAAAACATAAAATCAGTGTTTTACACTAGAAACGCGTCTAGGTCGGTGCCAGGCACGTTTAGCTAGGATAGTCGCATCTAGGTTAAGTTTGGTTGCGTTTATGAATGTAATCGTGTCTATGTTCAAAAAGGACGTGTCTATGTTCAGAAAGACACATTTGTTAAGGACAGTGGCACATCTATGATGTTCAAGCGCGTCTAAGGAAAGAAAGTACGTTTGGGTTGATAAAAAATACATTTGTGTTGTAAAAACCCATTTGTGTCAAAGCGAGCACAAGTTGGCAGTTCTTTGATGAACATATTTTTTCGAGTGGATAATTTGTTGAGGATACACTCAAATAGGTGCCGCAGAGAGACAAACTAAAAGATAGGATAGAATTGACAGTTTTGTGATGAAAATACATTGCCAATTGGATAAGTTGTTGAGAGGACACACTCAAGAAGGGCCTATAAATAGGATCGAGTGCAATGTGATGAAAATATACACTAGGATGTAGTGCCATGTGATAGACATAAGCACTAGGATAGAAGTAGCACTATGTGATGGACATGAGTACCACTAGGATTAATATGGTTGATTTGGTTGGATGCAGGAGTATTTGCCCTAGATGGAGTCGCAGGAGAGATTCCCTGTGACATAGAGGTTGTGACTAGAGTTGACCTTTGAGGAGTGGGCAGTTGTCGAGGGTACAGGATTGAGACACATCATGTATCTACCTGAGATTTGGGCGAACAGAGGATTATTCACTGCTCTAGCAGAGAGATGGCACTCTGAGACATGTCTATTTCATTTGTTGACTGGTGAGATGTCAATCATGGTAGAGGATGTTTACAAGATCCTGAGAATACTGATCCACAATGACCTGCTGTTGTATGACCGAGAGGGTGATAGGGATGCACTGAAATGATTCTTTGGAGACCCAGAGCTGGAGATGAGATCGAGTCATGTAAGCTAGGATGTTATGCTAGATACTGGATGCAGACTGCCAACAATAGTTGGAGGAGTGATTAGTAGCTACCTTTGTCCAGACAGGGTGACACAAGGTATGGTTGTTGGCTAGGGGAGGACTCTAGAGACATTGGTGACACAACACACTAGGTATGCATGGGGTATGTGTGTGTTGGCACATTTATATCATGAGATTCATCAGTTTGTGTATCTCCATGGTTGTGGGTTAGGTTGCGGGGTGAGTCTACTAGAGTTGTGGTCATATTAGCACATTGCAGTGATGAGACCAGTGCACTTAAGAGGGAGAGGACATGGATAGTCCTATGCACACTTATACTATATGATCACTTCCCAGCCACAGATTTGAAAGGTGGACTATTGGAGATGAGTTATTGATGACATAGATAGTGTCATATGAAAACCCTATCTTGACAGTGAGGACTAGGAGGAGGAAGCCACAAAGCTACCTTATGTTTTCAGGAGCAGGTATCTAATTGGGTGGATGCCCTATATATTGGACATACATCTAATTGACAAGGTATGTAGGTAGTTTGGGCGGTAGTAGAGGATGCCTCGGTGATCAGGAGAGTTTGCACAAATAGTGCAGAAGTAGGCTCATTGGGGGCCGATTTTTTCCTATGACGTTGTGGTTACATAGTTCGAGAAAATGGTTCCCATGCCTTGGGATCTACTAAGGGATGTGGTTGATGTAGGTATAGATGATTCCTATTTTGTAGAACACCCAGTAGCGAGGTTGACAGATCAAGATGAGCCTATCATAGCAGAGGATGATGATGATGAGGATGATGATGATAGGGGTGGAGAGGTATGGAGGCCACTGAGACCGTTGAGGGGTAGAGGAGGATAGGTATTACAAGTTGGTGGACAATTATAGGGATAGGCTAGGTAGGAGGAGGGTGCTCAGGGTGGAGATGATGAGGAGGATTAGTTGGTAGCACTATGGGAGATTGCAGTTGGACAGGCCGCTGAGATCAAGGATCTTGAGAGAGACATGACTCGATTGAGGAGATAGTTGGCAGAGATGTAGAGGGAGGGATCAGGTCATCCAAAGGTATACTAAGGTTGAGGAGGCACTAAGGGAAGACAAGAGAGTAGCCGAGGACACAGGGACTGGATACGCATATGTACTATGGGCAGGAGAGGAGATAGCCTATTAGAGAGATTTGTACTATGCAACTATTCCTCTAGAGCTAAGGTCTAGGAGCTTCAGGAGAGCTTCTAGTACAAATACCATAGGGGGGAGAGATAGTTGATAGGCATCCAAGGGTGGGGCTATGGGTCCACTCTCACCACTAGGAGGATGAGGAGATAGAGGAGGGGATCCTAGAGCAGGGACTTCGAGAGCTCAGATTCCTTCAAGGCCAACTAGTTTTGAGGGAGGCTCTTCATCATAGCTCTCTTGGATCCCATTTTAACATTAGTATTTTGTATGATAATGTAGACACCTTCAGGTGATTTGGTAGCCTTATGAGATATTGACATCATTGTAGCATGATACATATATATATATATATATATATATATATATATATATATATATATATATATATATATATATATATATGAGATGATCCATGATTGTAGCAGTTATATGCATATGTTCCTATGTGTTGTTCTATATGCTTTATAATGGTTTTGTTTATGTATGCATTTTATGATGCTTATGATATGGATGCAAATATGTACATGATGGAATGCAATATAGGTGAACTCACAATACGGGTTCCCACTTTTTGACCAACTTTGACAGTTAGATGAGCATTTTGAAAAAAACCTTCACTTTCTAACACCTATAGCTTTTAAACCATTAAGAATTTGAAGATGATGTAAACTAGGGATTTGTAACATCTTGTTTGTAGATTCTAAATATATTTTTTCAATTTTTTTGGAATAAAATTTTATTGATTTTTCCATCTCCCTCTAAAAGTAATTTTTTATAGCAAGTAACATTTTTTAAGAGTGATGTACATCCCCAAATGCATAAATTTTTTTTCTATAAATGATAAAAACTTAATTCTTTGGAATTTTAGTTTGTAACATCAATACCTAGGGCATGCAGTTGGTTTGATAGTGATATGTTGAATATTTTTCATTTTATTAAGTTTTGAAGTCTGACTAATTATAATTTAGATATAGGTGTACGTTTGAACACATAACTTGTTCTATATATATATTAAAATTCATTTTTTTTTTAGAAAGAAGACATCAATACCTAGTGCATAGATATTTTTCAAAAAAAAATTGAATTAGTTTACTATTTTTTCCAATGCATTGAATAAAGAATTTCACATTCAGTGAAAAACCTGCATTCATAAGAAATAAAATAAAAATATATTAAAATTAAATATATTAAAAATTGTACTATTTGGAAAGCTTATAATAAGGACGAAATACTTTAAAAAACAAAACTTCTAAATGAATTCATTTGACCCCCCAAAAGCTAATGTAAAATTGGTTTTTTATCAGCATTTGATAGATGCAAAGGAGACTCCATTGCATGTATGATTTAGAAGTAGAGAGGTTCTCTCCAACAAATTTTGATCTAAGAGCCTTTGATCTAACTCTCTTTAATTAATTACTTCAAATGGGACCTCTTAAAGATTTAATCATTATATTTTCTAAAAAATGTATGATTTCAACAAAAATCAAGATGTACCAAAAAGTGGGAACCAACATTGTAAGCTCACCCATATATTTCTTTTTTTCTATTTTTATATGCTTATGCAAATGTGGATGTACTATATGTGGATGGATGTATGATTATTATCATGCTATGATAATTTACATGATGAGAATGAATGATGTGTATGTGATATACTAATCAATGGTGTGTGTAGGATGTGATGCAATTATGATATCTATATGCATGCATGAAATAAGATATGCTAACATGTGATGATGCAGGTGAACACTACATGGAATGCAGATATTTTTGGCACGTTATTATACTTATTCATGTGATAACGGGCTACACAGACTCAAGGAAGGACAATGAAGGTCAATTACGAAAGGGGGATGGAAGGTAGAAGATATGGAAGTGAAAGAGATTCTTGTGCTTTATCATCATTAAGCTTTATTATGGAAAATAGGTTATGGGAATCGAGGTATAGGTTCAACCAAGAAATTCATTATACCTTTTTGCATGGAGATCAGACAGTCACAAACAAGGAATACCCCAATTCATACTAGACTCATAGTGTCCTCATATCCTTGGACAAGTCATAGCATTACTAAGAGACAATCAATAGACAACAAAACAATAGATGAACATTTCCCATCCTCTCCTTTCTAGTCAAAGACATCCTGGAGATATAATCTCTAGTCAGAGACATCCCCAAAAAGCTAAAAGACATGTCACCAAAAGATAAAATCAAAAGAAAACCAAGACTTGACACCAACATACAATGGAATATTCAAGTTATTTGTGTTTCTTGCTACATATGTTAACATGTTTGATTTGGTCACCTTGTTGTCATCCTGATAAAGGACAAATCATGCTGAAAACCATATTATTTCCAAAGTCTACTAAAAGATTTGATTTGTTGAAAGTCCACTGCTACTTGTGTCTCATCTAAAACTGAATGAATCCATGAAACTGATACTTTATTGTGAAAATGAATGAAACTTTATTGCAGATTGGCAATGCAAAGGACTTCTTATTGTGGATTGTGCGTGAAAAGGAGGAATGAAAAGACAATACTCCTCAAAACATGTGATGCTTAGGGTACCACCTCCATCACTAGATTTAGGATTTTTCCCCAGTTGCAGATTGGACCCGATTTATTATGGAAGGAAAAGGGTGAAAAGGGAGGATTATTATGAATGGCTAACCAATCTTAGGTAGATCAATAACAAGCCATGATAGGAATGGGTAAATTTATCATGGATGGATAGGTTGTGAGTGTATGAAAAGTGAAAGGATAAAATTGAATCCTAAAGGAGGAAGGAGAAATGTCTCTATACATGGTGTCGGTAACCCAGTTTTCACCATGGTACTTTCCTGGGGCAACACCAAAGTGGTTTTCACAGTTGGATGGATTTATTTCTTTTTACCTTTTTCAATTTTTTGTGTCACAAGGTGCCTGTTTACCAAGTTTTCATCAAGTAACGGGTTTTCTATTTTTATGATTTTTATGATTTTTTGTATTTTTTATAATAGGATATTCTGAAGAGTTATGTGTAAAACTTGCTAAGCAGCATGCTATTGATAGGATCTTCCAAAGTTACTCCATCTAGTGTTGAGAGTTGATATTCACTTAATCCATAGACTATTGTGATGACATAAGGACTAAGCCAATTTGGTTCAAACTTGCCTTTCTTTTCTCAGTCCTATTGATTCTTAGAATTCTCTCTCAATACTAAGTCACCCTCCTCAAATGTGTGAGGCTTTACCTTATGATTGTAGCTACTACTCATTCTTTTTTGATGAGCCTTAAGATGATTAGAAGCATTTTTTCATCACTCATACAATAGTTCTAGTTCTTGTAAATGAGAGACCCTATAGTCTTCATCACTAATTATATCGTGCAAAGAGACACTTAAGAATGGTAACTCAAACTCAATAGGAAAGATAGCTTCAGCACCATAGACAAGTGAATAAGGGGTAGCTCCAGTAAGTGTGTTAATTCTTGTGTGGTAAGCCCAAAGTGCGAGATTAAGTTGGATGTGCCAATTTTGGCCAACGTCATCGACTATCTTTTTGAGGATTCTGAGAATGGTTTTATTAGATGCCTCATGTTGACCATTACCTTGGGGGTATTATGGAGTGGAGAAGAAGTGGTTAATATGGAAGTGATCACAAAGTTCATGAACATCCTGGTTTTTGAAGGGACATCCATTATTTGTGATAATGGAAAGGGGAACACCATAGCGATAGATAATGTAGTTAAGGATGAATGTAGCAATCTATTTTCCAATGAAATGGGTGAGAGAAATGGCTTCAATACATTTTGTGAAATATTATGTGGTACTCATAATGAATTTATGGCCATTGGAAGAAGGAGGGTGAATCTTTTGTATGAGATTGAGTCCCCACTGACAAAAGGGCCAAGGAGTCGAAATCAATTGAAGTTCTTGAGCCAAGGAATGAATGAGATCTCCATGAATCTGACATTGCTTACATTTACTAACAAACTGATATGAGTCTTTTTCCATAGTGGGCCAATAGTATCTAGTCCTGATAAGTTTCTTGGCTAAGGTCAAACCACTAGAATGGGCACCACATATACCTTCATGAACTTCTTGTAAGACAATCTGAGCTTCGTCATTTTTTAAACATCTAAGAAGAGTATCATCTAGACCTCGATGGTAAAGGGTATTGGCTAAAATGATATAGCGATAAGATTGGTGGATGAAAGTACGATGCTGATTGTTGGATAGGTCAAAGGGAAGGGCATTGTTGCGTAGGTATGTAAAAATGGGAACGTACCAATGGAAATGGGGACCAATGATACATATAATCTTGGTGGAAGTGATATCGTACAAGGGAACGAAAATTTTTTACACCAAGAACTCATAGCGGGTTTCATTATGTGGTTGATCAATCAATGAAGAAATATTAGCCATGGCATCTACAACTCAATTGTTTTCCCTTGGAGTTTGCTGAAATATTATCTCTGTGAAGCATTGCTTGACATCATCTACCATCTTCTTATAAGGAAATAATTTTTCATCTTTTGTTTGGTAGCCATCATTTTCTTGACAAATTACAAGTTGAGAGTCCCCAAAAACATGAAGTTCCTAGATCTTCCACTGAGCTGCAATTTGTAATCCTATTGTTAATGCCTCATATTCGTCTATGTTATTTGTGTAACAAAATGAAAATCGATAATATTTAGGGATGGAATACCCTTGAGGTGTGATAAAAAGGATGGCATCTCTTGTGCCATGCTACATATATGAACCATCAAAGTATAATTTCCAAGGCTTTGTGTGTGTCATTGTCAGAATGGATTCATCCAGAAACTCTGAAGTCATAAGAGTATCATCAACCATGGGTGCATCTACCAATTGATCTATGATATCTTGTCCTTTAATTGCTTTTCTATCCACATATTCAAAATCGAATTCACTTAGAATCATAACCCATTGAGTTAATCTACTAGTGAGTGTTGCCTTATCAAGAAGATATTTTAGTGGATCTATCCTTGCAACGAGCTTGGTTTTATGAGTTAGCATGTAATGTCATAATTTCTGTGAGGCAAAAACCACAACAAGACATGCATGTTCATTCAGTGTCTAGTTAAGCTCATAGCCAACCAAAGTGCAACTGATGTAATATATTGTTCTTTCTTTGCCTTCATTATCTTGGTGTGCCAAGAGTGCCCCCAGTGCTATTTGTGTAGCCATTATGTATAGTAACAAGGGTTTTCCTAGAATTGGTGGATTTAGGAGATGATCTTTGAGTATCTAAAAAGCTTGTTGATATTTATCTTCCCATTTGAATTTGATGTTTTTGTGGAGTAGATGTTGAAAAGGATGACATTTATCTGCAAGTTGAGCAAAACATCTTTGTATAGATTGGAGTCTTCCCTGTAAAGACCGAATTTGGCTGATATTATTTGGTGGTGGAATTTCTAATATAGCTCTAACTTTTGTTGGATCAGCTTCAATCCCTCTCTTTGAGACAATGTATCCAAGGAGCTTCCCAGAGGTTACTCCGAAGACACACTTCTTAGGATTTACTAAAAGGATGTCCAAATGTGTTTCTCTTTCTAATAATTTACCCAAGAGGTCATCAACATAATCTTCCACGGTAACATGAATAAGACCATGAAAGATAGTAGTCATAGCTCTTTGGTATGTGGAACCCGCATTCCTTAGTCTGAAGGGCATGACATTATAGTAAAAGGTTCCCCAAGGACAAGTAAATGCTATTTTGTGTTGATCTTCAGGTGTGATTTTTAAATGGTTGTAGCCACAAAATCCATCCATCAAAGATAACATTGTGTGACCGGCTTTAAGATCCACTATCAAGTCAATATTTGGCAATGAAAAGCCATCTTTAGGCCAAGCTTTATTAATGCCTCTGAAATTTGTACATATTCTGATGCTGTGATCTGGCTTGCTGACAAGTACTAAGTTAGAGATCCACTTGGGATAATCAATGATTGGTCTTATGATTCCAAAATCCAGTAGTTTCTCAAGTTCTACCTTTACTAATAGTGCCACTTGTGGATGCATTTTCTTTAATTTATGTTTTACTGCCTTTCCTCCTAGTGTAACTATCAATTATTGCATAACTAGATCAGGGTCAGTTCAGGCATATCCACATATGACCATGCAAAATTGATTTTTTGTTCTGTGAAGAAACTTATGAACTTCGGTATTTCTTTTTCTGTCAGAGACTGTGCTAAAAATATGTTGTGTAGAATCTCTTTTGTGCCAATGTTTGTTTTGATAGTTTCCTCCACCAACATGGATGATATCTCCTCATATGATGTCATTCAGAGAATTTTAATCCTTCCATCTTTGGGCTCCTTGGAGAGGTTTTCACCCTCAGATACGTCCTTTCTTTTTACTTCTTTAGAGTCAAATAGCGCCACGGTGTGGTTTTCACCATAAGACCCATGATTTGTTTTTATTTTTTATATTTTTGTGACTAGAAGGCCCAACACCCTCACCAAATTATGCCACACTATTGAGTTCTATAGTTTACCTTGCTTTATGGTCACCAAGAAAAAGATGACCTCGTATTTCCAAATAGTCTATGAAAGGATCATCATTCAGAAATGTGTCTAGTTGTAAAGGTCATTTATGGTCCCAATCGATAAGTTGTGGGTGAATGAGGGGGAGGCCATCAATGTTTTCAAAGTCAGCAAGAGTAAGGGTAAAGACACAATTGTCTTCAGTTATATCAAGGTAATTTTCGAGGTCATTGTTAGCACTCTCCTCATCTGTCTCAATCATAAATGAATCCAAATTGGCATCACTAGAAATGCATTCAACAACAGGAGTCCTTACTCTTCGTGATTTTGAGCTAGAACCTAGAAACAGAGACTGTTTGGGATCCTCAAAAGCTTTTCCTTTATCATCCTCTTCTTGTAATGTAGACTCTGAAGTAGTTTGACCAAACCTAAATTTTTTATTAAAATCTTCATCATCTATGGGTTCACCTGGTTCTCTGAATATTTCGGTGATCTCATAATCACTAGATGATTTGTTTAAACCCTATTTCCATTCATTAGAATCGATGAAATAGTGTTTCTCATGTTGATCATCAAAGTCTATGATTTGCAATGCCTCTTGAGATTTGTAAGTACCTAATCTGAAAAGGTATGAAACCAAGTCCTTTGGCGGGCTAATTTTTGAATGTCAATTCTGGTTGCAAAGGTTGAGTGATACCTTCTTTTCTTAAGCCAAGAGGTATCTTACCATCATATCCAAAAAAATTCAAAATATTGAATCCTTTTCCATACTTTTCACATGGTATCTTGATTTGATCTTGTGTAATATTCTCTTTAGGTTATTTATAAAGCATTTTTTATAAGTCATCATCTTCCATCTCACCCCACTTTTGGAATATTGTATGATCCCATTTTAGTGTAATGATAGATACCCTTTTAGAAATATGTGGTCGTCCATATTCTTTTTGAGAATCCATTACTTGTCTTAGGTACATAGTTTTATTTAGAGTGTACTCGCCCATGCCTTTATCCTGATATTTTCCCTTAAGCTCACCTTGTTTTGACATTGAAGGTTTTAATGATTCAAGAGCAACATATGCAGATGATGGAGTTGCTTCTCTATTGATTGGTATTATTGTTTCCAATTTTCGTTGTAGGTTGTTGCAATATATGAACGGATTTGGATCACCATTAACAGTCACTTCAAATATATTGTGTGGGAACTTGTACATTGATTATATGTAGAAGGAACATCTCTCATTTCATGAATCCATGGGCATCCCAAGAGTATATTGTATGTGAGATCTAAATCAAGGAGTTGACATACTACATCCTTTGTAACTGACCCAATTTTGAGAGGTAAGGTGACTATGCCCTTGGATGAGCACTCTTCATCATCATATGCTTTTATGGTCATAACATGTGTAGAATTTACAGACTTTTTTAGAATATCCCAATTGTTTAATAATATTCAATGTACAAATATTCAGACATGCTCCTCCATCTATTAGGACTCATTTTATTCGGTTTTTATAGATAAAGGTTTCAATATGTAAAGGTGCATTATGAGGCTGGGTTATAGATACGTCATCGGCTTCTATAAATGTGAGTGTATGCGGAATAGAAAGGTATCCCACCATGGCTTGAACCTGGTCCACATTCAGATCAGTGGGTAGAAAACTCCCTCTCAAAGTCTTACCAAGGATGTCTTTATGTGTGAGGGATATGCATAAAATCTGAAGGATAGAAATGAGGGCGGGTGTCTTCCCTAACTAATCTACAAGGTCATAATCATTCTTTGTGGATGATGAGGTTGTGGTCTTAGATGGAACGCCTTGCAAGGTTACTTTACCTCGATGGGTTGTGACATTACATTTGGAGGTTTCATCTTTAGAAGATGAGAAAGATTGTCCAACGCCTTTTAAAAAAACCTTACTCCTTTGGGTCGAACCTTTGGGAGTTTTGGCCTTCATGATGATGGTCGAAACATGGTTGTCCATTGAAATGTAATTAATGGTAGAATAATAATCATAGGGAATCTTGGTATAATTGGCTTGATTATATGTAGTTTTGTCTTTTCCCTTGTCATGTTTAGGAAATTGCTCCTTAAACAACACATGCTCTTCATTGGAGGTGTGACAATCAACTTCTATGTTGCCTCTATCAATGAGTTCCTGCTTGATATTCTTCAATCTGTGACAATTGCAAGTTAAATTCCCTTTGATCTTATGATAGTCACAATATTCATCATCATTCCACCAATTTGGTTTTACTTTTGTCTCATATGGTGGATTGTCTGATAGTGTTATGAGCTTGTTTACCACTAGCTTCTTGAATGTTGTTTCAATCAGTTCTCCCAATGGAGTGTACTTTATTCAGGATTTTTTATTGCCATTGATTGTTCACTTGATCATTCGTATTGGATGAGCATGCACCAGGGAAATTTATATTAGGTTTCACGATATTTGCATCTACTACCCCGTCATTGACTGTATTCTTATTCTTGTTCCAAAAGCAGGGTTTGTCTTTCCCATTTGATTCCTCTTTTTTTTCTTTGAATATATTAATGACACCTTGTTCAATAAGGAATTTCTCTATCCTCATTCCTTTCTCAATGACCTCTTTGAAGGTAAACAAACAAGCTTTTCTTATCTCATATCCAATATCCTTGTTGACATTTTGAGTGAACATTTCTGTCATTTTTTTTTGTGGGACATCAAAAGAGAAATGACTAGCAAGAGCTCTCTGTCATTGTAAAAATGAAGAGAAAGATTTCCCATTTTTCTTCTTAGTATTGCACAGAGTAGCTACTGACACATATGTTTCAATGTTGTATGATAAGTTTTGTATAAAAGCTTCTGCAAGATCACTCCATGAATTAATTCTAGGTGGAAATTGGGAGAACCATTCCATTGCTTGTTCACCTAAGCTTTGTGGAAACAATCTCATCAAGTATGTTTCTTCTCCTGCTACCTCAATGCAAACTGTGAAAAATTGTATTATATGTGCTTTAGGATCCCCTTTGCCTTTATACTTATCAAATTTTGTTGTCACAAAATATGGATGGAATGGAGGCATTGGAATGCTTCTATCAAATGGGTAATGACATATGTTCTTCATTGTCTATTGTTTCTTTGGTGTATTCATGTCTACCATTTGTTTTTGCAAATCCTTGATTTGTTGTTGCAATTTTTTCTTGGGTGGTGTCTTTTCTCTTTGAGCTATTCCCATGCCTAAGCCATCAAACGGAGGAGGAATTTAATGCATATATGGATGCTATTGATCATAGATGTGTTCATATGGAGGAAGAACATAGCTATAGCTTGTATATGGACCACTTGGTATGGTGTTGTAATGAGGAGCACTTGGTCAAGGTCGATACATGTCATGACCATCATGAAGATGGGAGGTCTCATAAGAGTGATATTGAGTATTATCCCCAAATCCGACACATGGTCTCCTTGTGTCATGATTTTGAATATTTGCTTGAGTGTAATTGTAGGCATTGGTATGATCCTGGGTACCATCATGGTCATGTGTGGTGGTAGTTCTTCTCCATGGGAAAGGACGATTGTGGGGTTGTTCGTGAGAGGATATATCATAACTGGCATGAGAATGAGTGTGTGTTTGGAATTTTAGGTTTTTGAAATAGGGATGAAGTTGACTCAATCATGACATGCTCTCTCCTTTTACCACCATTATTAGGCCTCCTTTTTCTTGTATTTACTTGATTTACTTGATTTGTATCATCCTCCAAAATTTATGACATATCAAAATCATGGGGTAATCTTGTTCCACTTTGTGCCATGACTTTCAAGAAATATTGTTTATCTCTCTTCATGATTTCTTGAACCAATTTATTAAAATGGGGATCCATGATAGTCTCCTCAAATTTTGGAGAATCCACAAATGCATTTTCATTGTCATTATCATTTCCATTGTTGTTGTCATTATTGTCATTGTCTGGTTTATTACATTGTCAAATGGATTGTAGAATTCCTCTCCATCAAACTCATAGGTACTCATATTTAAAGACCTTAAATATTCTTCGGCTTCCCTTCTAGACCTTTATGAACGGGTTTCAACCATGGACTAAAGTCTTGACCAAAATGAAAGGTAGGATGAAAATGCAAAGACTATGGAAGACCAAGAGGTGTATGAAGTATAGATGAATCTAGGGTAAAATTGCAATGTCCAAGAATGTAAGACCAAAGTATGTATGTTTGAGAGTAAGGTGTGGCTTCCAAAGAGATGATGGATCTCTTGATGAGGTAAGTTGACCTTGACTCAAGAAGACCAAATGAGACCCTAAGATGATAGACCTTGATGCAGAAATCACCTAGTGTTGTGTTTTAGTATGTTTGCAAAGTGTGATGAGGACAAGCAAGGTAACCTTTTGACTCAAATTTGGAAAATATGTATGAGGGTAATGCTAATGAAGGAAAATGATTGACATATCTATGACCAAGATAGGTTGACTGAAAAATGAAGCCCTATAGGAAGCAGCCTTAGAAGCTCTTTGAATCTGAAAACTTAAGTCCCTTTTGCTCTCAATAATTTTCTATAATCTCTCAACTATGAACGCAGACACAATTTTAACAAACCCAGACGTGACTTTTGATCCTAGACATAGTTATATTAAACACATACATTATTTTCTATTGATAATGACAATTTTAGCTTGAAAGTCAAAGATGCAATTCTGCTCTGCACAAACATGATTTCTCAACACATACGTGGTTTTAACAGTGATAGACACATTTTTTGAAAATGTGGCCATTTCTTGCTGATATTCTACTGATTATCGCACAAGTAGAGTTTGACTATAATAATTCAGTGAATAGGAGCACCAGAAGAACACCTTTTGAGATTGTTACTGGAGCACACCCTAGAGGTATTTCAAAATTAAGGGATATCAATACTAAAGACAAGCAGAGTGCAAAAGTAGAAGAATTCGCAGATTATATGAAGTTCTTATATTGTCATAGCTTTAATTGGAACTAATTTCATGCATTTGTAGATGCAATTTTCACAACTCACTTGTTTTGGTAGTGAGCCTTTTTGACATGAGTATGCCAATTGTATTTGAGCAATAAGCTCTCCCGACAGTGAGCCTATTTTTGTAGCCTCATATATGTAGTTATATTATGTGGAGAGTTAAACATCTCCATGGTTTTTCCCTTATTCGGTTTTCCATGTATAAAAATATTTGGTGTCTCTTGTGTGGTTGTGTTAGGTAATTCATTTATGTGTTTCATTTCAAGGATAATTAATATTTAGTAAAGATCAGCATATTATTTATTTCAATTTTTAGAAGTTGAATTTAAGTGGAATACTAATTCACCCCCCCCCCCCCCTCTCAATATTCTGGTCAATCAACAATTGGTATTAGAGCCTAGTAAATGAGAATTGGATAGGTACAATTGTGAAAATTTTCTAAAACATCTATCCACCAAAATTATAAACCAACCACACCAAAGTGAAGTACACAAAAAAATTAGCCTAAATAAAAATTAAAAAAGTTGCACTGAAAAAGGCCTCAAAATGACCAATATATGAGCCTTCAAAGTTGGACTGCAAAACTAATAAACTCAACAGAGAGGGGTCTACCAATTTTCACAACAAAATTGATGTAGTCTTTACGTTAACAAAAGACATGATTAAATTTGACGATTGTCTGACCGTAGCAAGAAAATCCCCTACCAACATGGGTGCCCGTACTATACAGATTGCTTATGTGTTTTCTAACTATGCAGGTTACGTGGCAATCTGACTAGGTGTATAGACTCATAATATGGCAAACTAATTGGGCTTACACACTGACAAAATTGTAGCTAACCAAGTGATACAAACTAATTATATGGCAATTCACTAGTTTGTATGATCTATAGACATGGCAATACAGATTTGCTATGTGGTACGTTGATGTGGCAACTTGTGTGTCACTATGGAAGAAATAATGTGGTAGGTGGAGTGGTGTTGACTGTGCACTAAAGTGGTGTTGATTGTGCACTAGCATGGGTTTAAGTGGTAGTGGTTGTGTGCTGTTGTGGTGGTCACTTGGCATTGCATACAACTTACTATTTATGTGTGTGGCCTAGTGGTCGACTACCACATGGCAAACAGGGCAGTTTTGGAGACACCGAGTTGTGGATGTATGAATAGCACATGGAACTACCATAGATCATAATCGTTGGAGGTGGGTGTCGAATAGAGATCATTGGCACTGAAGTGAGGTGGTGGTGGTGGTGAACGAGCTGGCACCAAAGGTGAGAGAGCAAGTGCAAGAACTAGCCCAATGTGGTAGGTGGTCAGATGTGGTAGGTGGTATGACCTTGCCATCTATTCAGGGTACGACCCCCCTATAGTCTTTCTCCACACAATAAAAAAATTTACTTATTTTTTCAATTTTTCAAACAACATTTTAATAAAAAAAATTGTGATGATAAAATTAAAAATATGCAGAAAAAAAATTTAATTTTAAAAAAAATTGTACCCCCTATGCAGGTAGGATCATATGGCTCGGCTACAAATTTTTTTTGCCCCAAATCAACTTTCACCTACTATAGGCAAATTTATAGTCAAAATTCATGGAAACGGCCTCCCAGATGCAAGGGTGAGCTCAAATTTGGTATTAGACACTCCAAAAATATGCTTCAACCTAAACCTCTCAATATTCCATCCTTCAAATGCACCAATATCCCTCCAAATATGACTATCAATGGCACCCTATAGGCTTCGATACCATGTAAGAATTGACCATAGCAACCTAAGATCTAGAGGCAAATTGAATGGAACAAACAAGAGAAAACAAAAGAGACAAGAACAAATTGTATTATCATCAAGATGCAAAAAAATCGATCAAAAAACAATGTACTTAATCCTACTTATATAGGTAAGGCAAAAGGAAATGAGGGTAGACAATAATGATATGTGACCCAATGAGATGCAAGGGTAGGTAAGAGATAGTTAGAATTCAACCACCCGACACAAATAATTATGCATCCTAGGAAAGGACATTTCCACCAAAAGTGGAAATACTCCAACTAATCCTATACAATTCCCTAAGTAAGCTTAAGTGTAGTGTAATTATATCAAAGGAGATAAATTAAATTAATTAATTACACCAACAAGCCCAATTTAACACTCTCCTTAGAACTTGATATTTTTATGTCATATTTTAATCAAAAAGTAAATCTTGTGACTCACTTAAAAACTAGCAGCTTTTTTCATTTTAACTAATGATTTAAATGATAGTCAAGTTATGTCAAATTGATCACACAAGTTGGCAAATATGAAGTATAATCTGGAACATCAAGTTTTTAAAATTAAACACTCACCACCATTGCAAGATGATTGAATCTTCAAGGAATGTTAGAGGATAATATGGTTCACTAACCAAAAATTACCTTGTACCTCTCCTTAAGGGTTTGGTCTGATATTATGTTACATTTCTAAGTTTTAAACTTCAGATCTAGTATTTATCATTTGTTTTCTATCTTTAATGCATTTGTTCATTTTTTAGTTGATTTGAACACCACATTTTGATTGATTCATCTAGGGCTCCACTCTAACACATATCAGTAGGCTTTCATTTTATGTGTATGCATGTAAGAATCCATTCCACTCTTCATGGAGGTAGCAATACCACAATGGGTTCTTAACTAAAGCAAATAACTATATAGCCATGAACATTTTTCCTATTTTTGTGCTTGTGCAAGTATAATCTAGAATTTTGTGATGGTGTGAAGCTATAATAATATTGAGTTGACAAAGATAGCTATTATCATCATACATTTAGGAATAAATGCTTGGATAGGGGCACCTGACACCCTAATTCTACCTATTTTGGCTATATTTTTAGGTTACAGAAACTTTCAATCTACTATTCCAAACTTGAATAGTTTTTTAATATTTCAAATTCTAAATATACTAGGATTCATAGCACTTCAATTTGACACAAAAATCTTCTTCTTTAACTCATAATTACTTTTCTATATCTTTATTCCATTTCTATAGATTTTATTTGATTTTGTATGTCTACAATTCCATTTATTAGTTTATGTTATCATGTGTGTATGCCTCTACACCTAATTATACATCCCAATCAATTAATCCATCTTCTTTTCAACAAAGGAACAAAAACAAGGTTGTTTATCTCTCTTCAAAAAGAATTGCCTAAACTAAACACCTTTGGTTTTTTGTGTTCCAATGTTTTATTTGAAGAGGGGTTGGTTCTAGTTCATTTACTAGCTAGATTAATCCATCTCCTTTCTACCATAAAACAAATTTATTTCAAAGTTAGTGGTTTGATAGGTGTTCATATGTATACAGTTAAACATATGTATTACATAAACAGAACAAAAAAAAAGTATTTTGGACACAAAAATTTATAAACTAAATTAATAAATGATAAAAATAATAATATTTTTTGTGTATAAATAAATTTTATAGTATGTACATATGTATGTATACATGTATGTGTATATGCATACATACATAAATATGTGTGTATGTATATGTACACACATTATAACATTTATTTGTATACAAAACATATTATTAAATTTATATTTTATGAAAACCCACTTATTAATGAATTTCCTTTATATAATGTTTATTATAATATTGCATATCAGATATATAATTAAAGAAAATAATATAAATATTAATAAAGAATAATAAAAATTAAATTTGAAATGTTGAAGCTACACACACACGTGTGTACGTGTACGTGTGTGTGTGTGTGTGTGTGTGTGTGTGTGTGTGTGTGTGTGTGTGTGTGTGTGTATACATACATAAATATATATATGATATATATATGTATGTATATATATGTGTATATATATATATACATATATATACATACACACATACAAATATATACATATACATATACATACACACACACCCATGATATATATGTACATATATATGTACATCAATATATATATATGTATATATATATATGTGTGTGTGTACATATGTATGTATATATATATATATATATGTATATGTATATGTATATGTATATGTATATGTATATGTATATGTATATGTATATATACATACACATACACATACACATACATATATAGATATATGTATACATACATATAAGTATATATGTATGTATACATATATGCATATATATAGAGAGAGAGAAATATATAATGCATACATACATACATACATACATACATACATATATATATATATATGTATGTATGTATACATATATACATATCGATATAGATATATGTATATGTATATGTATATGTATATGTATATGTATATGTATATGTATACATGTATAGGTATATATGTGTATGTATGTATACATATGTATATGTATACATGTATAGGTATATGTGTATGTATGTATGTGTGTATGTATATTTATATGTATACATACATACACATATATACCTATACATGTATACATATACATATACATATACATATACATATGCACACATATACATATACATATGCACACATATACATATACATATATACATACATATACACATGTATATATATATGTATATGTACACACACACATATATATACATACATATGCATCTATATATATAGTGTACATATATATGTATACATATACATCTATATATATATAGTGTACATATATATATATATGTATACATGTATATATATATATATGTATGTATACATGTATATATATACATGTATACATACATATATATATATATATACATGTATACATACATATATATATATATACATGTATATATATATATATACATATACATGTATATATATATATATACATGTATATATATATAACACACCTACATATATAAGGGTCTATGGAAGCGATGGCTTTCATGAGATTGCACCTTCTCTTAAGACAGGCCATGAGAGCCTGTGGTCCTCACCATGGAGCCACCACTTAATGAGTTTTCAATATCTTTTTGATTATATAAAATGTATATATATATAGGGTCTATCAAAGCCATGGCTTTCATGAGGCTGCACCTTCTCGTAAGGGAGGCCATGAGAGCATATGATCTTCCCGGTGGAGCTACCGATTAATGAGTTCTCCATTTCTTTTTGACTATATACAAATGTATTCAAATATTTTTTTACACAAAATTTAGCTACTCCCTAATAATTCAATTAATATAATTTTACTCCTTTTAAAAAATGTCCTGGGCCAATTATAAATGCTTTCTCAATATTTCTTTTTATATATTGAAAATATTCACATATATATATCAACATAGATATTAATATGTTAATTAATTCTGAAATATCTATCTAATCAATATTGAGATCAATCTAGATAAATAATACAAAATAAGATCAAATATGAACATTGATGACTCGTCATCCCTGCCTCACATACAAAACTCACTTCTCTCGCTCACAGGCAGATACTCTCTGCTCACTAATGCAATTTTCGACATACGAGATAAAAACTACACATAACAAAACTCAAATGCATTCACAGTTTTATTGACATTTCTATAAAATAAAAGTTCACATGAATCCAGCAACATATTTACAATACTGGCTTTTTTCCTCTCTCTGCAGCCACACACACTCTATACACAGCCCTCTCTATTTGTTATTAAACTTTGCACATACTTCACCTTGGCCGCTTCTCGCCTCTCCTTAAGCAACTTTACAAATCTCCTTTTATCAATCTGCAAAATTGATTTCTCTTCTACCTCGTCTTATTGCTTGGCTATCTTTTCCCATTCGTTTATCTTCTCGGTGCATTTCATTTCCTTCTTTGGATGCTTTACACCTGCCAATTTGATATGCACGTCTGTGCTTCCACACTTTGCATACATACCCAATTGTGCTTTGAAGGATATTGGTAGGTATTTGGCTCTACACTGCCATTTGCATTTCCCTAAAGTTTTCTAAAATCTTATCAATAATTCCAGTTCGTACATAACCTGCAGTCGACGTCGTCAGGGTAGTTGCAATTATAACATCAGATGAGATTCCTTTCTTCCTTTATGCTTCGATGGAGGTCCTTACGCTGGTTTAATCTCTCATTTTGATTGCATCAAATATCTATTATAATGTATTTATAAAGTATAAAAGATAATGATGTCTTCTACATTTTAAGAACTGGATAGCTATTTTCCATTTTGACACATAGATATATAATTTAGGTGTACTCCTACCAAGTTCTTTTGCTAGTACATATCAAAAAGAGAGTAAGCTGATATCTATATTTCCATAGCTCTGCGAGTATCCACAATGTGACCATTCTGTATTTTAATCTTTTATCCTTCTGTAAAATTAAACGAGCAAAAAAGATCATATGAAAAATAGAAAACAGCAGAAAGCAGACACGTAGTACACAGCCTAGGTTAGCTTGAGTACAGATGGAAGAAGGAGAAGAAGGTAAAATTCAGAAGATGTATGGTAGTTTTACATTCTATGTTTCTCCGCGCTTCGAGCGTCATGTACACTAGTACGGTGGCTAGAAGAAAGAGGAGAATTCAATTGAAGAGGAGAATTCAGCTAAAGAGAAGGATGTTGGGATTCTTACTTAGTCCTCACTTGAGGCATCTTTGGCATGTATTGGCCAAACTGTTAATGGCCGGGAAATTGTTGACATTCGTGTAGTGAAGGTTGAACACCATGATGCCTCAGTTGGAATTGATGATGGTCCCTATATAGACGCTAGAATTTCTGGGCAGAAATATGCTGGAAATGAAGTTGTTGAAGAAGAGGAACTCAGAAGATTGCGGGAGAAAGACAGTATGCCATGGGAACCCAAGTTG